>NC_142800.1:54744904-55044904 GCF_049724085.1 Artemia sp. Qi Xiang Cuo
GTCTTTCTCAGATTGTGTGTCTAAATCTACATATTTTTATGTGTTTTTGTCTCTCTCACTCTTTTTGCCTGTGAGTCTGGGCGGGTGTTCGCTTATTCCAATGCATGTCTTTCTCTGTTTGTGTGTCTGAATCTACGTATTTGTATGTGTTTTTTGTCTATCTCACTCTTTTTGCCACGTGTCTGGGCGGGTGTTTGCTTATTCCAATGCATGTCTTTCTCGGTTTGTGTGTCTGAATCTACGTATATGTATGTGTTTTTGTGTCTCTCACTCTTTATGCCTGTGTGTCTGAGCGGGTGTTTGCTTATTCTAATGCATGTCTTTCTCGGTTTGCGGGTCTGAATCTACGTATTTGTATGTTTTTTTTTGTATCTTTCACTCTTTTTGCCTGTGTGTCTGGGCGGGTGTTTGCTTATTTCACATACATGTCTTTCTCGGTTTGTGTGTCTGAATCTACGTATTTGTATGTTTTTATTTCTCTCACTCGTTTTGCCTGTGAGTCCTCGGTTTGTGTGTCTGAATCTACGTATTTGTATGTGTTTTTGTCTCTCTCACTCTTTTGCGTGTTTGTCTGGGCGGGTGTTTGCTTATTCCAATGCATGTCTTCCTCGGTTTGTGTGTCTGAATCTATGTATTTGCATGTGTTTTTATCTCACTCTTTGCCTATGTGTCTGGGCGGATGTTTGCTTCTCACAGTGCCTGTCTTTGTTGGTTTGTATGTCTGAATCTATAGTCTCACTCTCTTTACCTGTGTGTGTTTGTGTGTGTGTTTGTATGTTTATGTTTGTGTGTGTGTGTGTTTGTGTGTGTTTGTGTGTTTTTGTTTTTGTGTGTGTGTTTGTGTGTGTGTTTGTGTGTTTGTGTGTGTGTGTTTGTGTTTTTGTGTGTTTGTGTGTGTGTGTTTGTGTGTGTGTGTGTTTGCGTGTTTGCTTGTGTGTTTGTGTCTGTGGTGTTTTTTTTGTTTGTGTGTGTGTGTGTGTGTTTTTGTGTTTGTGTGTGTTTGTGTGTGTGTGTATGTGTTTGTGTTTGTTTGCGTGTTTGTTTGTGTTTGTTTTTTTGTGTGTCTTTGTGTTTGTTTTTTTGTGTGTGTGTGTTTTTATGTGTTTGTGTGTGTGTGTTTGTGTGTGTGTGTGTGTGTGTGTGTGTTTGTGTGTGTGTGTGTGTGTGCGTGTGTGTGTGCGTGTGTTTTTTTGTGTTTGTGTGTGTTTGTGTTTTTGTTTGTGTGTGTGTTTTTTTGTTTTTGTTTGTGTGTTTTTTTGTGTGTGTGTTTGTTTATGTGTGTGTGTGTGTGTGTGTGTTTTTGTGTGTGTGTGTGTTTGTGTGTGTGTCTTTGTGTGTGTGTTTTTGTGTGTGTGTGTGTGTGTTTGTGTGTTTGTATGTGTGTGTGTTTTTGTGTTTGTGTGTGTGTTTGTGTGTCTGTGTGTTTGTATGAGTGTGTGTGTTTGTTTGTGTGTGTTTTTGTTTGTGTTTGTGTTTGTGTGTGTTTGTGTGTCTTTTTGTGTGTGTGTTTGTGTATTTGTGTTGTGTGTGTGTGTTTGTGTGTGTGTTTTTGTTTGTGTGTGTTTGTGTGTTTGTTTGTTTGTGTGTGTTTGTATGTGTGTTTGTGTTTTTTTGTGTGTGTGTTTGTGTGTGTGTTTGTGTGTATGTGTGTTTTTGTGTGTGTTTGTTTGTGTTTGTTTTTGTGTGTTTGTTTTTTTGTTTTTGTGTTTATGTGTTTTTTTTTTTATCTTGGTGTGTGTTTTTGTGTTTATGTTTGTGTGTTTGTTTGGGTTTTTGTTTTTTTTTTTTTTTGTGTTTGTGTGTGGTGTGTTTGTGTGTGTTTTTTTGTGTGTGTTTGTTTGTGTGTGTTTGTTTGTGTGTGTGTTTGTGTTTTTGTTTGTGTTTGTTTTTGTGTTTTTGTTTTTGTATGTGTGTGTTTGTGTGTGGGTTTGTGTATGTGTTTTGTGTTTGTGTGTGTGTGTTTGTGTGTGTGTGTGTTTGCGTGTGTGTTTGCGTGTGTGTGTTTGTGTGTGTGTCTGTTTGTGTTTCTGTGTGTTTTTTTGTGTTTGTTTTTTTTTTTTTGTTTGTGTGTTTGTGTTTTTGTTTTTGTGTGTGTGTGTTTGTGTGTGTTTGTGTTTTTGTGTTTGTGTGTGTGTTTGTGTGTGTGTGTTTTTGTTTTTGTGTGTTTTTTTGTTTTTGTTTGTGTATTTTTGTTTGTGTTTGTTTGTGTTTGTGTTTGTGTGTTTGTCTGTGTTTGAGTGTGTGTGTGTGTGTTTGTATGTGTGTGTGTTTGCGTGTGTGTTTTTGTGTTTGTGTCTTTTTGTGTGTGTGTTTGTATGTGTATTTTTTTGTGAGTGTGTGTTTGTGTGTGTGTGTTTGTGTGTGTGTGTGTTTGTGTTTTTGTGGGTGTGTGTGTGTTTGTGTGTTTGTGTGTTTATTTTTGTGTGTGTGTTTTTTTGTATGTGTGTGTGTGTGTTTGTTTGTGTGTGTGTGTGTTTGTGTGTGTGTGTGTGTGTTTGTGTGTGTTTGTGTGTTTGTTTGTGTGTGTGTGTGTTCGTGTGTGTTTCTTTGTGTGTGTGTCTCTGTGTGTGTGTGTGTGTTTCTGTTTGTGTGTGTGTGTGTGTGTGTTTGTGTGTGTGTGTGTGTGTGTGTTTTTGCGTTTGTGTGTATGGGTATGTGTGTTTGTATGTGTTTGTGTATGTGTGTGTGTAAGTGTGTGTGTTTGTGTGTGTGTTTTTGTGTGTGTGTTTGTGTTTGTGTGTATGTGTGTGTATGTGTGTGTGTGTGTTTTTGTGTGTGTGTGTATTTGTGTTTGTGTGTGTTTGTATGTTTGTTTGTGAGTGTGTGTGTCTGTTTTTGTGTTTGTGTTTGTTTGTGTGTGTGTGTTTTTTTTTGTGTTTGTTTTTGTAAGTTTGTGTGTGTGTGTGTGTGTGTGTGTTTGTTTTTTTTTGTTTGTTTTTTTGTTTTTTTGTGTTTGTTTGTTTGTTTGTGTTTGTTTGTTTTTTTTTGTTTAATTTTTTGTGTTTGTTTTTTTGTTTTTTTTTGTGTGGTGTGTTTGTGTGTGTGTGTTTGTGTTTGTGGGTATGTGTGTGTATCTATGCGTGTGTGTATGTGTGTGTGTTTTTTTTTGTGTTTGTGTGTGATTTTGTATTTTTGTGTGTGTGTTTGTGTGTGTGTGTGTGTTTGTGTGTGTGTGTTTGTGTGTGTCTTTTTTTGGGTTTCTTTGTATGTGTGTGTTTGTGTTTGTGTGTGTGTGTGTGTGTGTGTATGTTTTTGTTTGTTTTTATGTGTGTTTTTGTGTGTGTGTGTGTTTGTGTTTGTTAAAAAAAAACTCAGAAAAAAAAAGTAAAAAAAAATGGTCACTACAAACATTATTTTTCTAATAGTAAAAGTCACGACACAAATATTTATATCATTCCCATTTTGAAGTTTGAAAATATTAAATGTGATTTTATTAGGTTTAAGTATGTTTCATGTCATTCTAAGAGATGTAAAAAAAAGTTTAAAAAAAAACAAAAAACAAAAAGTTGGGGGGGGGGGGGTATTTGGTGGGAGGTAGGAGAGGGAGGGGTTGGAGGGAGGGTGTAGGGATAGGGTTGAGGGATAGGGGTTGGACTTGGGGCCCAAGCATCAGAAGATATTGTCTGTCTAGTATGCATCTCAAAATCATCGTGGTATGCATATTCTCACAATGATGCCATAAAAATGCCCCGAAACAGGTCACTTTTAACACCTATCAAAAATCCAATTGATAAATCGAATGTGCTTGAACTTGTTCCAGTTCATTGGAATGAAGTTGTTACATTAATGTGGCGCTTAACATCAGTTAGGCAAGGTCCCAGAAACAATACATTGGATGTATTTCTAAAATCATAATATGTTCAATGGCTTGTTGGTTTAGTCGATTAACGTGTCCTTTATTTACCTTAGGAAATCACGGGTCTCACGTTCGATTCCTACATCAAACACAAATTACATAAAAATCAATGGGAAGATACTTAGAATGTAAAAAATCGTATCATTGGAAAAGAAAAGTATCATCATTAATACTGTGCGCTTGAAAGCATTATAGATATATGGTGGGACTGTGCGCTTGAAAGTGTTTTAGCTACATTAGCTACCTGCCCTCCTGAAACTGTTAAAGCTACACTGGCTACCTGCCCTCCTGAAACTGTTATAGCTACACTGGCTACCTGCTCTCCTGAAACTGTTATAGCTACACTGGCTACGTGCCCTCCTGAAACTATTATATCTACACTGGCTACCTGTCTGCTCGGAACTGTTATATCTATACTGGCTACCTGTCTGCTCGGAACTGTTATATCTATACTGGCTACCTGCCCTCCTGAAACTGTTATAGCTATACTGGCTACCTGTCTGCTCGGAACTGTTATATCTATACTGGCTATCTGTCTGCTCGGAACTGTTATATCTATACTGGCTACCTGTCTGCTCGGAACTGTTATATCTATACTACTGCCAGCGTTGTCGTAGAAGCTTCAAAAAGGACTCATTCAATTGTGAATTGAGAGGGCTATTAACGTTATGCCCTGGGGGTATATATTGTCATATAGAAAGTGTTGTCATAAAAACTTCAAAAAGGGCTGTTTGGAGCTGAAATTAAGAGGTATATTGCCCTTTTTAATAGTCGAAAGTAATCAGAGGGAGAATCACCCCCTCCCACGCCTATCATATCCCCAAGTAGTTCCGATGAACATTTTGATATGGCCATTTTGTTCAACCTAGTTGAAAGGTCTGGAAATTATGTATTTGAAGATGACTACCCTCCCCCTATAGCCCTCAGGACACGGGTCATAAGTTATGCCCCTGGGACATATGACATTTGTATAGAAATTTTTGTCTTCGAAGCTTCAAAAAGGGCTCATTCGATTAGAAATTGAGAGACTAGTGCCTTTTTTATTAGTCGAAAGTGATAAGAGGGCAAATGTCTCCCTCCGCGCCTATCATTTCCCCAAACACTTTGACACTTTGACAACAAAATTTTGATATAGCCATTTTGTTAAGCCTATCAGAAAGGTCTGGAAATTATGTCTTTGAGGATAACAAATCCCCCCAGCCCTCAGGGCAAGTGTTGTAAGTTATGCCCTGGGTATATAGGGTTTATATAGAAAGCTTGGTCATACAAACTTCGAAGGGACCTCATTGGATTGGTAATCAGATGCTCTAGTGTCCTTTTAAGAGCACAGTAACAAAAGGGCAGCTACTCTTTCCCCCCTACACACACCTCTTGTTGTCCTAAGAAGTGTCTAATAGAAATTTCTAGATATTCATTCTATTCAAAATAGCCTAAATATCATATAACAAGGCTTTTGGGGTTGAAAAAAACACCAGAGATTAGGGGCAAGGGTTGTAAGTTATGGCCCGGGGGTATTAAAGGTTTTTATGGAAGGGATGGTTGTTTAACTTCAGAAGAGGCTCAGTCTTTCTCCCTGAAAAAGACTATGTCAATATAAAACGAACAGAAATTAACCAAAAAAAACTTTTTGCACAAAAGAAGTTTTTCAAAAAAAAGTAAAGAACTCCATTAAACTAAAAATGAACAAAAATAGAATCAAATAATCTACCAAGCTTACAACTACCACACATCTGGATCAATAAACAAATGAAACCCAAAACAAACAGAAACTAAAATAAGTCAAAGTCAAAACGAGCAGAAACTAATCTGAGGTTCTAAGCCCTATGTTTTCTAAACGTCAGAATATAATTTTTACTTTACTAAAAAAATTCTTTTTAATATTTACACTTTTATAACTTTAAGAAATCAAACATTAATCAAGATTTTAAGGAATAAATATCAGCATATGTATATCGAACTGACAATGCACATTTTTTTCAGTAAATTCATTTGAATTTTTTCAGTAAAGTAAAAACTTTATTTTGGATTTTAGAAAGCATAAGGTTTAGAACCCTACTCAGATTAATTTCTGCTCGTTTTGAGTTTGACTTATTTTAATCACTGTTTGGTTTGGGTTTCATTTTATTTATTGATACTGATTTGTGGTAGTTGTATGCTTGGTAGATTATTTGATTCTATTTTTGTTCATTTTTAGTTTAATGGAGTTCTTTACTTTTTTTCGAAAAACTTATTTTTTGCAAAAATTTTTATTTGATTAATTTTCCTAAAAAGGATAATAAATGTTTTTTTTCCAAATCCTTCTCTAAAATTTTTGATATTGTCAGTAGCAATGAAATTGGAAGATAATCATTAATTTAAGCTACAACTGCCTTTTTATGGAGTGTTCGATGTAATCTGCGAAGCAATAACTTCTGTTTGTTTTAGGTTTCAACTTCTCTTTTTACTTCCGTAAGAAAACTTTGTTTTTTTCATTAATTTTCCTTAAAAATGAGAAGATTTTTTTTTTTTTTTTAATCCTTCTCTAAAATTTTAGATATTGGCAGTAGCAATGAAATTGGAAGATAATTATTTGTTTATGTCACGACTGCCTTTCTTATGAAGTGCTCTTTGAGGCCATTATTATTTTTATTACGAAAACCTGTCTTCATACAAAAAGAGAATGACACAGCACTACAAAAAAAAAGCAAAAACAATAACAAAAAGCAAAAGAGCACTGTACAACTATGACAATGTAACTACTGTCGAAGAAGTTGGTTCCAAGCATGTTTTGAAATATTTCGGTTGTTTTTCTGCATAAATTTAGCAACGGCTAAAGAAGAATCTGCTATATGGAGATTGTTGATGGGCTTTGAACTGCGTGTCCAAATTGGACATCTCAGTAACTTAGGTATTTTGCGAAACGGAAGACATTGGAGCGGATTTTTAATTTAGCAGCATTTGTAAGAATCTTCCAGAAGGGTGCAATGTAGAGGACGTGGGGAGAGCAACTGTACTGTGTAGCGTTGCCGGATAACGGTGATTGAAACGAAACTTAGCAGAGACTATGGAAGCATGTGAAGCTGATATGCAGCGTTTGATGCCTTCACTTTAGAGATGATGAGTGTGAGAAATTTTACTTCCAATGGGAATATCGAGATAAGTAATTTGGTCAGACGGGTGGATTTTTAATTTCAGAGTACAATTTCATCAGGAAGCGGGCCTTTCCAGTTAAAAAGCACTACGTTGGACTTCTCACCATTAAATTCAAGACCAGATTTTAAATATTCTGCTTGCAGTTTTTGGAAAGTTTCAGAAATTTTGTCCAAAGTTCGGCTAATGTTAAAAATGTCATCAGCATAAGGGATCAAGGAGATATTGAGGCCAGAGAGAACGCAAGACATCTCACACTGTTCCTGAGCTTTGAGGACATAATTATTGAAATAACAAGCTGGGGCTAACCTTGCCATATTGTGATCTATATTTTGATCTATGTTGACGAGGGGCATCTAAAAAACATGGAGGAGGGGGCTGGTTGTCTTCCAACGACGTTTCAATGCCCCCCTCAACATGCCCTGGGAGTTTCAACTTAATTCCTTCTGCTATTCCTGAGATGTTGCTGATACGCCCTTTAGACAGCCAGCATGTCCATAGTGTGTTTTGATTTTTCTCAACAACCCCCTCAACATTTCCTGAAAGTTTCACATTAATACCCTAAGGCTTTTTGGAGACCCAGGATCAAGTATGCCCCCTTTTCCCAAAAGCAAACTCTATATGCAAACAATGGGTAACTTGCATTACTTACAGCCCTCACCCAAGGGGCTTTGGGGGGGGGGGGTCACCGATTTTTACCTCATCTCAATAGCTAAAATTTGTTATTTGAAATGAATACTTTTTACATTCTCTCTATCCATGATTAAAGTCCATTTATTCATTGGCTTATTGGCTTATTGGCATTTATTCATTGGCTGCTCTTCGTCATTTACAATATTCATTCTAATTTTTCTAACATAAGGAGCCAGTTTGTTGGTAATATTTCATATTTGAATTGAAGAAACAAGCGAATTTGAGAAAGTACAATTTTAGTTGCATTGTAAGTTTGCAACTATTAATCGGATCATTTAAGACTTATTCGTTATTTTGTGTTTTTTATGGAAAAATTTGAAAAGAACGCTAGTAGTCTTATGTCGTAGCCAATGTGTATGCATGGAGGATCCCTGTTTTTTTTTTTTTTTTTTTTTTTTTTTTTTTTTTTTTTTGAATCTTCTGTTTCTACCTCTATGTTGTTTTTTTCTTTGGATCTTATGTTTCTACCTCTATAGCTCTCTGTTCTTCTGAAGGGGATACTACTGCTGTCATAGCTAATGTGTATGCATGGAGGATCCCTCTGTGTTTTTTTTGTCGTTTTTTTCTTTAGATCTTCTGTTTCTACCTCTATAGCTCTCTTTTCTTCTGAAGGGGATACTACTGCTGTCATAGCTAATGTGTATGCATGGAGGATCCCTCTGTTTTTTTGTTTTTTTTTTTTTTTTTTTTTTTTTTTTTTAGATCTTCTGTTTCTACCTATATAGCTCCCTTTTCTTCTGAATGGGATACTACTGCTTTAGGTTTATTTATTTTGTGTGATATTTGAAAAAGATGTTTTTTCTGCCCAAATATCGGCATTATGTGTGCTTTCCAACATTTTCCTGGGGCAATCAAAATTATTGAATGAATGCTTTGCTGGGGAGAGGGGGGGGGGGATATTTCATATGTGCAGTTAAAATAGAATGATCTTTTACATATTCTAAATCCTTGGTTTTGGGTCTCACGCCGATGCATCTTGGAACTACGTGTGCTTTGTGGCTGGTTTTCTGTCCCGTTTTCGTAAAATGTGTTCATCTAGTTCTCTAGCCGTGACTTAGCTAGGTTTTTCGGAGTCTAAATTTGATCTCTGTACATTTTTAAACTATCTATTTATGGTCAGTTATTCCCATAAACCTGATTTAGCTAATCTTTTTCTTCACTATTTTATGTAAATTTAAATTGTCTAAAGCTAGAACCCGAAATTTCCAAAACAATGTATCATTTTGACTTGAGTAATGTTCTGATTGCAGCCTCGGTTTGGGGGCTTGCACTGTATGCCTCCTTGTATACAAGAGCAAAAGTACTACAGTAACTGCGAGCTTTTTCAAGACTACGACACGTCAACGAATATGTACGAACATTTTGTTTGCACGACCAATAGACATCCTCAGTAAAATAGAAGTGAAAGTAAATAAAAACAAACAAAATAGCTTATAATTCATTAATCCTTTATAAAAAAAATCAGAAAGTCAAAATTAAAAGGGCCTTTGCGTCTTACTCGCAAATATTTGTTTAGTTGTCAGTGCCCTGAAAAAGTCCTCATTTAGTGAAATTATTTTGTGGTCTTCGTAGTTACTCCTGCCTCTTTTGCTGGAAGTATGTATACCCATTCCATTCTGACGAGCTTGAAGCCCTTGGAAATCCCTATTTTATGTCGGTCTCTCAATAGCTTAGCCTAATAAGTTATTTATATAAATTCGAAATTAGATCTTTACGAATGTCTCACTATCTTAATGTTACAGGATTTTTGAAAAATCTGGAGCAAAAGTTGTGGTGGATGAAACTTCGCTGGAATATATAGATGGGGCAACGATTGACTACCAGGAGGAGTTGATAAGATCTGCTTTTCGTGTTTTAAAGAACCCTAAGGCTGAAGGAGGATGCTCCTGTGGTGTTTCATTTTCTATTAAAATTGACTAGTCTTGTTAGTTCATCGCTATAAATGAGTTAGAATTAGATTGTCGTTAAAATTCTACTTTATATATATATAAGAGTACAGGCTATCCCAGGGTATGCAGTTCAACATTTTTGTTTCAAGGCATACACGAGCTGTAGAATGGACCAAAACAACCCAAGATAATCTTCGAGCACTGAGGAAAAAGATTCAAACAGAAGAAATTTGCAAATCCTAAGTTTGGTCTAAATGCTGGGTTCTCAATGAAATCATGCTTCAGTACCCACACTAGTGCTCTTTGGGATCTAAAACGTGGTAGTAGATAATCAGTAAAATATTCGTTCTTTATTATAATAATAAACAACGACCTCTTGCCTATACTAAATTTTATACGCCACTTAATTATAATATAGGTTAGTAATTCCACAGATAGTTTAGCACTGGAACATCGTAGAGAGTTGTTTAATGGCTCATTTTAAAGGAAATTAATGGGGTTAAAAACCTTTTGTAATTATAAACAAATTATTTTTAAAATAGAATAATTTTTCTTACGAAATAACATTAAAAGAAGATCATTACAACAACAAACCATTGCATACATTGGATACATTAAAGAACGAACTTTAGTCCATAGTAAATGAAGTATTATAAGGAATCATTATGTAGATGATGAATTTTCCTTAAGAATTGGGGAATGCTTTCTATTGTATTGTATAAAGGATCAGTCAAGTTAATCTTAGGCAGTGCTTTTTCTTTTCCTGCTCAGATAGACTTGCACTGGAACAACATAGAGAGCTGTTTAATAACTAATTTTAAAGGAAATTGAAGTGGCTAAAAACGTTTTGTAGTTAAAAAAATTAATTTTCAAGATTTAATCAATTTTTTATGAAATTTTTATTAGGGACAGTTATCGTTTCTTACTAGGCTTTTAGCTACGGCTGCAACCCGAATTTTGTCAATTACAAAAACGCTTAGATAAGGCAAATTCCTGATGTTAAAATAATATAGGCTACAACAGTGTTAAAGAAAAATGCAGTTTTTCTTAAAAATTTTATTAGATTTTTAATTTTTTTTTTTTAAATTTTAAAAGGCACTAGATGTGGCAGTTTCCTCTAAAATGAGCCATTAAACAGCTCTCTACGATTTTTCAGTGCCCCACAATCTGAGGGAAAAAAAAGAAAAGAAGATACTATGTATGCAGACTTTCGTAGTTGCAGCCACTTTTCTTGATTTTTTACATATAAGATTGATATAATTCATCATAAATGGGATCACTCAATCCCATATAAAATTCATTTTAAAGTCTAGGCAATGAATACATTTTTCAAATCGAAGTTCAGTACTTATGGCTTTCTGCCCCACCACGACCAAATCCCCCTGGTCCAAAGAGTGAAGCATAACATGGAACATGACAGTAAGGCTTCCCTTCTCTTTGAGCATGGCTTCCAGGAGTTAGCACTTTATTGCATTTTTCACACCTCAAACACTGCCTATGCCATTCTTTATTAAGCGAGACTTTCCTTTCAGCAAAATACACAGGATTATTACAACGCGGACAATTTGGCATCTTCAATATAATATATGTATTGCTCTACAATGACGAGTTAATGTCACGCGTCGAGTAGCAAGAACCTAACAAAAAACAGAACTAATTTTTAAATTTTAAGGAATGTTTCTAGTTTGAAATAAAAATTAAAAATTATTTCTCGGACACCATACATATTTTTGCAGTTTATATCATGAACTTAAAACAAAGATAAAATAAAAAATTGAATTTCTTTTCTACGGAAATATAGCAAAAAAGATACGCGCTTTAGAAGTTCATCCAAAAAAAGTTTGTTTACAAATTTTTTAATCCAAACTAGAATAATACCTGACAATTTTTTAATTAGTTTTGTTTTTGTCTCCTAGAAACAAAATTTTCTTTGTTGGCTTAATCGCTAAAGTTATTATGTAAACTGCAAAAATATTTATGATGTCTAACCAATACTATTAATTTCTTTAATTTAAACTACAAAAATACATGAACATTTTAAAATTAGTTTTGCTTTTTGTCTCCTGGAACCAAAATTTTTTTCATCTCAGTTCAAAGTTATTATTGTATCCTGGAACCAAACTTTTTTTGGTTTGTAAAACGTAAAGTACGTATCTCCATATTATTGTCTTATAATTCCAATTATTTTAGTTTTCAGTTCAGAATCGCTAAACTTATTATGTAAACTGAAAAAATATTTATGGTGTCAAACCAATAATACTAATTTTGTAATTCAAACAATATAAATACCTGAAAATTTTAAAATTAGTTTTTTTTTATGTTTTTTTTTTTTTGGCTGTCTCAATTTTCCCTTCTCGATACCCCTGATCCGTTACATACCTCTGTCTTGCTCTTTCATGTTTCATTTTCTTAAATCCTGGATCACATGGCATGTTAGTAGCAATCCTTACGCGTGCTCGAGCTTTATTGCGTTCGGTGGCATTTTTATCTCTTTTAAATAAACTTTTCTTATATTTCAGGATGTTAGCTTTATTTTTTGTGTAGTAAAGTTTTTTATTAGTAGAAATTTGGATTGCTCTATTTTGATATTTTTTTTGGTTATTCTTTCTTTTTTTCCATTCGCGTGAGACCATATTTTTTCAATTTTTAAAATTATTAAATATTATTGCAGTTCAACATTTTTGTTTCAAGGCATACACGAGCTGTAGAATGGACCAAAACAACCCGAGATAATCTTCGAGCACTGAGGAAAAAGATTCAAACAGAAGAAATTTGCAAATCCTAAGTTTCGTCTAAACGCTGGGTTCTCAATGAAATCATGCTTCAGTACCCACACTAGTGCTCTTTGGGATCTAAAACGTGGATACCAGCCTGCTAATTTTGGTAACCAATGACATTAAAGGCTGGAATAGCAGCTTGATAATTCCGATATCTAAGAAAACCGTTAAATAAAATAGATAGCATTATAGGATCCCCCTGTAATTATGAATACAGCTGTAGCTGCAACCTGGTAAAGGACGAACCACTTCCCATAGCAACGAAAAATTAAAAAGTCGTTAAAAATAACTAGTATTTGAGAAAAATTTCTCATTTCTAGCTGATTCAGAAATGTCTTAATAGTAAAATGTTATTTTGAGTGTGATAATATAGAGGAACCATGGATGATTTTTATAGACGACTTTACAATTCTGGTTCTGTGAAGGAGAACCGGAGGTAACAGATCAATGAAAGTTTGTTTCTAGTTCTCCTCCACTCCTGTTGTAACGGGTTTAGCAAGTGCTGATCTCATTTGCATCCTGTGCAAATGGAGGTACTATCATCCCATCGATATTATTTTTTTAGTTTTCTTAAGCATCCAAGTTATCTGCCTTTATTTTATTGGTAATATCATGCTATCTATACTACTTTAAATATTTTTCCGAGCATTGAAATTAGCGAAGGGCATCTCCCAGTTTAGATACCTTTAAGCATATTGGGTACCAAAATTAGTAATATGCTGCATCGACTTTAGATCCAAAGAGACTCAATTCGGGTTCCGAAGAACCCACTTCAACAATGTCAAAATATTTTACACCCTCTCCCAATTTTTATATTGGTTTCCCAAATTAAGTTCATTTAGTCTAAATAATTAAATTGTCTCTTCAGTGTGGTGCCTAAGATTCTTATTATCCTTCCTTTTTAAATGGAGTTACTATATTTTGTGGTACAATTCGAAATTCTTCATTTTCATTACTTAAATAGCTTCAAATGCTCAACATAATCTTACAAATTTATTGAGTTGAGGCCCATGACTTTTTTCCAGATGATTTACTTATATTATATATATATAATTGAGCAGGAAATTTGTTCTCCATTCTGGACAGGAGGGGAGGCTGAAGTAGAAGCGTTAAATAGGGTGAGTTCACACAAGTTACACAATCAGACATTTTCATGCTGCAACGAGTTTGTAGTAGAGATAATTTATTTTAATTTGGATGACCGATATAAAAGAAAATAGACAAGAAATATAAATATATTTCCTAGGTTTTAGTATTTGAGCAACATTTTCATTCATAGATGATGCTCCAGGGGTTTTGTGTAACATTATTATGTGGTAATAACCACTAGTTATGTGCAAATAGCGACGAAAACCACACTGCCTTTCCATCATAAAAAAAAATAAGTAGAACAACAGGGAAATTTTTATACAAGACAGTGGAACGCAACTTTAAATGAATATTTCGACCCTATATCCAAGGGCCGTCCTCATCAAAACAGACGAAGAGAATAAAAACACTATAAAAGAAACTTACATTAAAATTCAATCATTAAAACTGTTTAAAAATGTTTTAAAACAGCCCTAATATCATTACTTCAAGCAAGTAATGATAGGACAGTAAAGGACATTCAACCATGTCCTGGTTGAACTTCCTTGAAGTAATGATATTAGGGCTGTTTTAAAACATTTTTAAACAGTTTTAATGATTGAATTTTAATGTAAGTTTCTATTATAGTGTTTTTATTCTCTTCGTCTGTTTTGATGAGGACGGCCCTTGGATATAGGGTCGAAATATTCATTTAAAGTTGCGTTCCACTGTCTTGTATAAAAATTTCCCTGTTGTTCTACTTATTTTTTTATACTAGTTATGTGGTAAGGAAAGCTGTTTATTTGTTGTGTCTCCTGTGCAAGGATTACATAAAACACTAAAAGGATTACTGTGATAAACAGTGCGAGTATGTTTGTCACAATGAGACCTGCTTTGCTGTGTATTCGTCCCCCCTTTTTTTATCCTAGGATCTATATAAAGTTATGTTCGTTGTTATGAAGATAATGAGCCTATTAGCATATGATAGGTATTCAATTTGTTACCATTACATTTTTTTCCTTGCAATATGAATTGCATTAATGTCAGCCATATTTTGTCATTTCCTAATAATTCCCATTCATTTATAAAGTAAGATAAAGTAGGCCTAGCATTTTAAGGTTCCAATACGCTCATCTGAAGGCTTGAAAAATGAAATTTTTTTCCTAGATGGGGTTGTTCTGTTCAATTACTTATTAGAAATCAAGTTGATGGCAAATGAGACATTTATTTCCAAAGGATAATCTATTATCAAGAAGTTAAGCGAAATCCAAGAGATTAATTCTAATTTAACTTTCATTAATCTTACTATAAAAATCTTTTGGGCTATTGGATATATCAGAAAAATCCAGTCCCGCGTACCAAGACGAGCTGGAAAACCTCTAAAATACAGTTCTATCCACACCCTTCTCTTCGTGCCCTGGCTTTAACTGACTTTACATTGTTTTTGCTGATAAAAAAATAAATGACAGCTGGCCAGTGTTGCCAACGCTTTGAAACAAACTGTACCAGTTTTCCGATTAAAACTGTACCGCAAGAAAATGATTTGTACCTTAGGAACAATAGGTTAAAAATTTGCCATTACAATATGAAAATTTTCAATAAACTAAAACCTGGAACAGATATTTGAGTCAAAAAGAAGTCAAGTAAAACCTAAATGTACCAGGACATCTGATTGTACCAAAAAATTTCCAAATGTACTGCTCTCTACCAGGACCTCTAAATTGTACCAAAAACGGTACAATTGTACCGCGTTGGCAATGCTGCAGCTGGCCCTCCGAATGGCAGAAGAGAGGAATGTTAAAAATATAGGACGATATTGTCTTCATTTTATTTGGTTTATTCTTTCACTACCTCTATCTTACTATTATTGTTACGTACTACAAATCCTATTACACCATAAATACTGCACATATCAGAAAAGAAAGAACAAAAAGAGAGAAGAGAACGTACTGACTTTATATAAAATAAATAGAAACTGCAATTGCGCAAATAACAAATAATATCAAGCTGTATTTACATTGTATACAAAGTCTCAACCATGCACGGCGCTAAGGCAGAAGCTAGATAGGAAGGTCCACCATCGTTCTGTTATTTTTTTCATTTAGTGAAGTTACAGCTTTCACAGGGTTGGCTACTCTGAAGCTCCAAACTAAGCTCCGTTTTCAGGCTACCCACATCCGACACAGTGTTCGACACGGGTGCTGCAGATTATCGTTTAAAGTGCCATGCTCAACACATCAAACTCGTAAGATGAAAACGCTTTAAAGTTTGGCTGGGTTAAACACGGAGAACCTAAAAACGTTTTTTGTCGAATCTACTCAAAATATGCTTCAAACCCGGTGCCAGAAAACACAGTTATATTCTTTAACATCAGGCCCTTTGAACAGGGTTGAAAAAAATCCTGTCTTTTTTGCAGGATTTCAAAGTAGGTGGTAAGTTGACAGTAAGTGGTCAAAATACGATACGATTTGATCATTTTGACTGGTTTTCTGTCTTATTTGAATCCATGAGTGTCTTCTATTTAAAACCTCGTGTCGAATTAAAGCAATTGTTAAATCAGTTGTTCCAGTTAGTAACGTTCGTTAGCGGCTTCGAAATAGCTTTTTAAGTTTTAATAACTTTGTAGGCGAAATAAATTTAAATTCTGTAACGGAGTCTTAATTTTCACAAGTTTTGACCTCCGCATCCACTACGAAAGCTATTTTCTAGAAGCAAAGTATCGTTAAGAATAATTGATCATTTGCTCTTATTTTCTTCCCAAAAACATAAAATAAAATGAGTTGATTGGTTTCATTTTGGTTTATAGCTCTTGTAGCTCGTTCTAGGTTTATTTTCGTTGTCCGTATTTTTTCCCCCGCTACTGAAGAGAAGGCTTTGGTTTTGCGAAGTTTTTCCTTCGTAATCGTCATCTGGATGTGAGTGTTGATAGGTATTTTGATTTGTACTCCCCTATTTATTTTTTTTTATGTATAATTTACTATGTAAGAGGTATAATACTAATACATTGATTTAGGGTTTTCTTTCTGAGTTTTTTTTCCTGGTACTGAAGCGAAGAATTTCCTTTGCAGTCGTTCTTCATTAATGAGTATTGATGATGTGTGTCAAGCATAAAAAACAGTTGGGTATGGTGTTCCGCAAGGTCTGTGCAGTCGTATATTATAATATGTATAATTATCAAATATTCACGTTAGGTTTTATTAATCGATGTTAGTTTAATATTAATATTTATCCAAGACTTGTGTGGAGCTTTCGATGGTTTGTCTTTTCAAGTGCCAAATTATTTTTTTTTTTTTAAGATTATGCAATATTTAATATTAATGTAATGTTTATGCTTATATAATATAATATTCATTTGGTTAAGAATTAATTTATAATCTCCCTTCATTTGAACTTAACCGAAATAAGGGCTTTGTGGGGTGATTTGTTTTGCTTCCCCTTTTGCAGCATAGATAGATAGATTTATTCACACAAAAGCCCTATTGGGCCATGGTGACACACAACAAATAAGCAAAAAAATACAACAACAAAAATTAAACTGAAGTTTTAATGTAAGTTTTATTCATATTGGTGTAATATAAGTTATTCATATTAGTATTAATATAAGTATTATTCATATAAGTTTGTATTCATATTCTTACCGACACAAAATATGGAGAGGTAGAAGGAGTGGCTGGGACAATTTCTGAGCTAAGTAAAAAAATCAACAAAGAAGGGGGAGGGGCAAGCGACACCAAAGAAAGACAAAAGGAACGAAACACGAAATAAGGACTTTGTAAATTTAAAACCATATGGAATTTAAAATACAACGAGAAGTTAAAAACAATAAGAAGTGACAAGGAGCTAAAAGAAATTGTAACTGTTAGTAAGAAGCAACCTGGCTCAAAAGTAACCGAAACTCTAAAAAACGGAATTTTGATACCAATGATGCATCATATTAATTGGCTTGTTATGCTGATTCCAAATATATAAGTTTCATTAAGTTTAGTCTTGCCCATCAAAAACTACGAGCCTGAAAAAATGTGCCTGATTTTCGAAAAAAGGGGGAAATACACACTAAAAGTCAAGGAATCTTAATGAAAATCTCACCATCAGATTCAGCATGTCAAAGGAGTCTACTGTGGAGGTTTCAAGCTCCTGTATGAAAAAACGTGGAATTTTGTGTTTTTTGCCAGTAGAAGGATCACGGAGCAGTGTTTATTTGTTTGTTTGTTTGTTGTTTTTTTTTTCAGGGGTGATCGTATTAATCCAGTGGTCGAACGGAAATTAAAAGTTTTAGTTGCCTTTTTAAGTGACCAAAAAGTTTGGAGGGCAACTAGGCCCCCTCCCCCACCTCTATTTTTCGCAAAATTGCCCGATGAAAATTTCTAGATGACCATTTTGTTCAGCATAGTTGAAAGGCCGAATAATTACGTTCGGGGGGATACTTTGCCAAAATTAAAATGCTAATTCTGTTTAAATTGCTCATGTACGATGAGCCAAATTCGAACCTGCATTAGTTGAAAAACTGAAAGTAAAGAGCGACATTAAAGCTTAAAACGAACAGAAATTATTCCGTATATGAAAGACGTTTTCCCCTCCTCAACGCCCCGTTCTTTACACTAATGTTGTTTATTACTTTAAAAAGTAGATTAGTGACAAAGAATCAAACTTTAACGTAAAGAGTGGGCCGTTGATGAGGGGACAGCGCCTTTCATGTATGGAATAATTTCTGTTCGTTTTAAGTTTTAATGTCTCCCCTCACTTTCCGTTAAAAAATGTTTTATTTTATTTTATGTACAATAGAGTTACTCCATAAAAAGAATAGTGATGTCTATTTTTGTCTTCAATGTGTATTATATTCTCTTATGAAGCTAACTGTAGATTGTCTCCTAAATAGAAATGAGTTATCCTGTAAGCTCGACATCCATGTATATTAGTAACAAAATTGTTCTTGTTTGCAGTTATTTTTGTTGATTGGGTTGTTTTACAAGCCTTAAAAGAAAAACCTATTGAAAACGATTCTTTCAAAAGCTTAAGGAAAATGTTCTAGAATATTGTTATTCCACTTTTTACTGGAACGGTTCTTTGGGAAATAGTGAACAGTAATGGTGTTGCTGATCAAGATAACTCTCCTCAACTTCCAAATTAGTTATTGCCAATCCATTCTTGGAGTCCTTAGTAATTCATGACTTATTAACGTTATAAAAGAGAAACTGTTTAAAATGTTTTTTTTAGGAAAGCCCTTAATGACGTTCTAGCTTCTCCGTCGTGCGATGCTGTGATCTCAAAATAAAGGAAATTTAATGAAAATCTCCCCTGCGGAAAAATCACATTCCGTGATAAATTCTCTCCCGCCAAAATCCCCCCCCCCCAAAATTAATAACGATCGTGTTCTTAGAATTAAAAGTATTTTAAACAATCCCCCTCCCGGAGAGTTCCTCCAGCCGATAATTCTCCCCTCTGAAAGTCTGTTAGAAAATTCTCCCCCCGCCCTCGGTAAAAAATTCTCCCCAGGAAAATTTTCCCCTGACAATTCTGCTTCATAGTGGAATCGAGTCTATATATCAAAAAACACGATAATAAACATAAGCGATAAACCCGAGCATCGTTTTTTCGAAACATCGTGCTTTCAAACAGTTAGTGGCACCGAACTGTAAGTAAGCAGTGGCTCGACTCAATAGTTTAATGTATTAAGTTTAATGTTTCCGATAAAATCTACGAGCGTTAGAAAATTTGCCTGGTTTTTGGAAAATGAGAGAGACACCTCCAAAAGTCAAACAATCGGCAGGAAAATGCCACCATCACATTCAGCATATCAGAGAACCCTACTGTAGAGGTTCTAAGTTCCTATCTAAAAAACGTGAAATTTTGTATTTTTGCCACAAGAAAGATCCGGATGAGTTTTTGCTTATTTTTATTCTATTTTATTTTTTTTACCCTGTGGGTGATCGTATCGAACCAATAATCCTAGAAGATCGAGAGAGGCTTCATTCGAACCAAAATTAAATGTTCTAGTGTCTTTTTTAAGTTTACCAAAAGATGGTAGGCCAACTAGCCCCCCTCCCAACCTCCTATTTTCCCCAAAGATCTCTTATCAGAATTTTGAGATAGCCATTTTGTTCAGAATAGTCTAACAGTCTAGTAATTATGACTCTGGGGATAACCCCCTTCCCCTAGCGAAAGGTCTGTAAATTTTGCAATTTCTTCATTGTTTACATATGTTATTGTTATTGGGAAACATACGGAAATTACTTGGGGAAGAATTTTCTGAGGGGGGGGATTCACGATGGGGATAATGTTCCTTGTAATAATCATATGATAGGCTTGTGTGGAGCTTTCGATGGTTTGTCTTTTCAAGTGTCAAAATAATTTGTTTGTAATATTACATAATATTTAATATTAGTGTAATGTTTATACTTATGTAATATAATACTCATTTAGTTAAGAATTAAGCTATAATCTCACTTTATTTGAACTTAGCCGAAATAAGGGTCTTGTGGGGTGATTTAGTTCGCTTTCCTTTTTCTTTTGTGTCATAGATTGATAGATTTATACGAAAGCCCTATTGGGCCATGGTGACACACAACAAATAAGCAAAAAAATGCATCAACAAAACGTAAACTGACAAAATTTTAATGAAGCTTTTATTCATATTGGTTTAAATTTATTTATATTAGTATTGATATAAGTATTATTCATATAAGTTTGTATTCATATTCTTCCCGACACAAAAGATGGAGAGGTAGAAGGAAGGGCTGGGGCAATTTTTGAGCAAAGTCAAAAGAGCAACCAAGAAGGGGGTGGGGGGGGGCAGGCGATACCAAAGAAATACAAAAGGATAGAAAAACGAAAGAAGGATATTGTAAATTTAAAATCACATGGAATTAAAAAAAAAACGAGATGTTAAATATAAAAAGAAATGACAAGAATCTAAAAGAAACTGCGAAATCTGAATCTGAATATACAATAGAATTGCTCCATAAAAAGAATAACGATGTGTATCTTCAATGTGTATTATCTTCACTTATGTAGAAATACAAATGAGTGTGCATTGTCATTTTAATATACAGTTGCTCATATTTATTTTTTGAAATCTTGATAATTTTTTATTTATAAAGTTATAAAAGTGAAAACATTAAAAAGAAATTCAGTAAAGTGCAAATTATGTTCTGGCCTTGAGAAGGCAGAGGGGTTTCCAGCCATAATCACATTAATTTCTGCCCGTTTTGAGTTTGACTCGGTTATATGCCCTTTGAGTTTGATATTGTTTTGTGTCATTTCAATACCGGCATGCACATGATTTTTTTGTTTAATCGAAACTCCCCCTAAACGTTCCCTAAAAGTTTCAACTTATTGCCCTTAGTGTCATTAGTTACAGTAACCATATCAAGGGCATTAATGTGAGTTTCTTAAGGAATGTTGAGGGGAGTGTTGAACTAAATCAAAATATTTTATGTTTATATGGGCGTATATAATGGACGTATATAAAGGGCGTAAATAAGGAATGACTGAGTATATTAATTTGGAACTATAAAGAAAAATAAAGGAGATAATCAATTGACCAAAAAGGTAATATTTATATGCTACTACTACTACTACAACTACCGTTGCTTCTGCTACTACAACAACTAGTACTACAACTACCACTGCTATCACTAAAACTGCGACTTGTGTAGCGAGTACTGCTAAGGCTGAGGATATTGAAATAAACATCTGAGGAAACATGGAGGAGAAACGTTGAAAAAAAATCAAAGCATATTATATGCATACAGATTGCTCATACGGGCGTATCAGCATTATTTTTAGGACAGATTATCGTGCCAAGAGGAAACTTCAGGAATATCTTGAGTGGGATATTCAGTTAACCAAAAGGCAAAATGTACCTGCTGCTACTTCTATTAATACTGCTGCTACTACTGTTACTACTACTTATAATAATACAATGTTACTGCTACTACTGTTCCTGGTACTACTACTACGATAATAGTACAACTAAGGCTAAGCGTGTGAAGTTGAAAATTTGACAAAGGATTGAAATGAAATTCGATACTAACTAAAACACACAATGTACGTACCCAAGATAAAAAGAGCAGGGCGTATCTCAAGAATGAATTTGGGTATTAAGTTGTAACTTTCAGCAAATACTTAAAGGTGAAGATCAATTGTCAAAAAGATAATATATGTCACTACTAACACTACTATCACTGCTACTTTTACCAATACTACTACTGCTACTAGACTACTCCAACTACTAACTTAAATTGCAACAACTTGTAAGGCTTAGAGTATTAAGATGAAAAGGAGGTCAAAAGACACTATGTACTTTTAGATTGTCAAAAGAGCGTATTTTAAGAATTGATTTGTGTATTGAGATGGAACATCGGGTGTTGAAAGGGATGTTTAAAAAAAACAAAAAAACAACGGTGATATTCGCATACTGCTACTAATGCTACTACAACTATTGCTACTACACAAACAAAATGGATTAAGGTGAAGTTTTCAAGGAATATTTAGGCAGATGTTGAACTAAATAAAAGCTAAATGAACTAAGTCAAAAGGGTGACAAAGCAATCTAACCCATTCTTGAAGACTCACCATATGAGGTGTTCAATAAACTGTAGCTACACTTAGAAACAACAGAAGGTAAATTGTCTTTATTTTTTTTTAGCTTAGTTGAATGAATCTTAAAGTTACCAACATTCGCACAGACCAACGCAGATTTTTAGATGGGGGAGATCCATCGTAAAAATTAAAAAAAAATTAAAAACAGCCCTAGCATCATTACTTCAAGGAAGTTCAACCAGGACTGGGACATCAAGTCAAACGAAAAAAGACATTTCATTCAAATGGAATAAGAAACAACTTACAGACAAGCTCTGAAAGCTAATCTTGCCTTTTTGGCAGCCAGCCTAGAAGGTCTATCCGGAACAGGTTGAGAGGAATTGTTTACTGGCTTTTTAATGCAATTGGTTAATTCATTTTTAGTTAATTTTATATATAATGCATTAAGTGAATATTCCCCCAAATCTCTATTTAAAGAAATATTACTATTTATTTTGATTTTAATTTCAATTTCCTCTCGAACAACCTGTTTTATTTCTAAATCATTGCTAATAAGGGAAGTTTCTTCAAAAAACATTTTTTGGCCGGGATTATCATAGATATGACTGCTTAAAGCAGAATCATAATAAATATTTGTACTAATAGAATTTAAAGCTTTAGTTATGTCATGTTTGTGTTGTTGTTGGCGTTTTTCTAAATTTTGATGGGTTCTACCAGCATAAAAGTTGCCACAGTCACATGGTATTTGATAAACCCCTGTTAGGCGAGTAAGTGGGGTCATATCTTTACCAGAGTTTAGCAGGTTCAGGATTTCTAAATTATTGGTTAATACTACATACAAATTATTTTGTGTGCAGACTTTTTTAAACTTGTAGTGACTATTTTGTAGTGACCTTTTTTAAACTTGTAGACTTTTGGAATGTATGGAAAGTAATTTATGTCTGAGGGCTCGGCCGGAACTTAACATGGTAAAAGACCCTTGATTTTAAAGACAATAGGATAACCGTTTCCAAAAAGTATGCTGTCTCTAATAAAATTTAGTTCTTCTATGATATGAGATTCAGAGCAAATGTTTAGGGGAAGATCGACAAGAGAGGTAACAACAGCTCTTTTAACTTGTGGGGGCTCATTGGATTTAAAATATAGATTTCTGTTGTTTTGTATGGGTTTTCTATAAATTGTAAAGTCCTACGTTTTGTAAAGCTACGAATAATTAATACATGTAGAAATGGTAATTTATTTGCATTTTCAATTTCTAAGGTAGATTGTAGGTTTTGGTCATATGTTTTAAGGTGATCTAGAAAGCCCCTAAGTTCATTTTCCCTATAATTCCAGAGTGATATACATCATCCAGTAACGCCCCCAATAGATGTTTTAAAAAAATATGAATTTAAGGCCCAATTTTCAGTATTCTACTTAAATATTCGCTAATAGCCCGGATAGTGGTGCCCCCATAGAAAGGCCCATGTTTTGCTGGTAAAAAGAATTGCGAAACTGAAAATACATTGGATACTTATTACAAACTTTGACTAGGGACATTAAAACCTCGCAATCTATTCCTGTTGTTGAATCTTCGATTAAATGATTGTTTCTTCTATTTTATTTTTTAATAATTGCTCAGATAATTGCTACATCAATATTAGTATACATAGAAACTATGTCGAAACTACTTACTATTGAATTTTCTGAAATGCTTGCATTTTAAAGTTTTTCCAATAAATCTACGGAATTACATATGTACATTTTTTGGGAATAGAGCAAAAGGTATAAAGGTTATACATAACCCATACATAACCTTCCAATATTGGAATCAGGGGATTTTGTACATGCCACAATTGGCCTTAAGGGAAATACCTTGCTTATCAAATTTCGGTAAACCGTAAAATTGTGGGCAAAAGTTACCATGGGGGAAAAATTTATTATACAATTGTGTTGTGATATTGCCAGTTTTTTTTATAATTCTTTAATTCGATTATAATTTTGTTCGCAAACTTATCAGTACGTTCACGAGTCATGGTAGTAGCCTATATTGTCTTTTAAGTGTGAATAAATTTTTTCGTAATCTAAAGTATCCATGACTACAAGTGAATTCCCCTTGTCTGCTTTTCGGCTGTGGCGAACCAAAAGGCGGTAAGTGACACTTTGTAAATTTTACAGGAGACGCGAAAAACGTTTTAAACAAATAACCCAATTTAAAACTAGGAAAATAAGTTGCTGGGAAACATTTCTGAACATGACCAGGCGTAATTTTTCGTGCTGAATCACGTGGTGCTATCAAAAATCCCACTTTCCATTTACTTTTGACACTTTTGTCACAGCTCTCCTTTTTTCACGTTTTTCAGCAGACCAAAAGGAGGTATGTGCCATTTTGCCGTTTAAATTTAAATGCGAAAAAAAATTAAACTTTTGGCAATGTTTTCAGCTATTAAACTTTTTTACCGACATTTTTTTTTCTTACTCACTGAATAGATCATGATGAAAACTACCCTCTGATGCCACCCACGCCTGTGAAAGGCAGAAAGCAGGGGTCAAAATCGCGCAGAAACTTTTCCTATGTATCGCATTCTCAGAACCATAACTTCAACTATTTTAATGTAAAAGAGCGTATAAAAGAATTGTTCGGTTATTTGGAAACTGACCAGAAAACAGGAACAACATTCGACTTCAATTAAACTCTTAGGAACTCACAAAAGCCTACATCATTATATTCCATCTTGTTCTTTACAACCCTCAAAAATGAGGTCAGATGCTTTGTCTTCCGTTGCTATCTTTTTTCAGAATTCTCTGGATCTCTGGTCTCTCATGTGTGGTACCAACTTTGTCATGATCTCACCTTTTTTCGAGGCATTTATTCCCCTCGGTTGTTTCAGACACTTTGGCAATCCTTTTCCAAGTTCTTTCTTCGCTGCAACTGTAAGGAAATCGTAAGAGACAAGCTCCTGCTCAAAATTCTCACGATAAAACATAGAGGATTATCCTTTTTTTAACACAACTTCAACTACTTTCTGCCGCAGCACTGGCTAGTTATCTTTCTTCTTTTTGGAGGACTTTCCATTTTTCCATTTGCATAAGTCACTGATGCAAAGCTCCCTGACACCAGTATTTTTCCTGGAATCTTCCATCAGCTTCTTCAAAGCGCCAAAGTCGTCAACATTTCTCTTCCTAATTTTAGCCTCGATAAGTCCATGGAGTCCATCGGCAGACATACGAGTATGATCTTTTGTCAAATACTTGATGGTGATCTTGGCGGGTGCCCAGGGTTCGTTCGAAATCCTCATTAGCATAGAAAACAGAATGTAAGTTTTCAGAGCTTCAGTTAAAAGGCGCTTTCCTCTGTTCATTTTGCATAGTCTAGTTTTCTTCTTTTCTTCAGACAGTAATGGAAGTGACGAAAAAATCCCGGCGTGGACGACCAAAAGGCGATAAGTGACAACTTGAAAACTTGTTTTACTGGTATCCACGGCAGCCCAAAAGGAGATAAGTGCAGGACTTGCCCGTCGATGAACTTAACTCCTTTTGGCATGCAAGACAGCCCGAGAAATGCACCTAACGTCTTTTTAACGGATCACAAAGCTTTGAATATCTCGGGAACAAAAGAAGTTACGCACATTCTGAATAGACCAATCGATTGAGCGTGTTCTGTTTAGTGGGGATAGGTATACTACTCATTTTTCGAGAACATTTCACTTACCGCCTTTTGGTTTGCCACAGCCGTTTTGTTATTATAATAGAAGGGTCTTTGCGAAGATTAGAGACAAAAAAATTATTTCCGTGAGAAGTTTCTGGCGTCCAATTAGTAGGAAACGTAACTTTTTTTTGGCTGCTGTTAAGTGTATTTATAAAACAAGACTTAAATTCATCTGGGTTAGAAATATGTGTAGTGTTTGTGCAAAGAATATTCTAAAGAGGAAACAATATCTGCCACAGGAACTGGTTTTGGTGGAAAAGAGAATTTTGGACCTTTCTCAAGAGTTTGGATTTCCTTATGTTCAAGAGCTCTAGAGGGGAGATTAAATCGCTATTTACCTCTTAAAAATGCTTTATATTGTTTCTAAGTCTTTAGATTACTTAAAAACGCTTTAGATCACTAGACGCTTTAGACTAATCGAAAATGCTTTAGATCTCTGATAATTGTCTTATAACCCCTTCTTAGCAGGTATAAACGCTTAGATCTAAATAGATCGTTTATAAACACTTTAAATTACTTACAGACACCTTAGACGTCTTAGAAACGCGTTAGATAATTTTTACGCTTAGATCACTTAAAACACTTTAAACTACATACAAACGCTTTAGATCTCTTATAAATGCTTGAGATCTTGTTAACGCAACTTAGATTACTAACAAGGCTTTAGGTCACTTTTACACGCGTTAAGTCACTGACAAATGCTTAAGATCTCTTATAAGAACTTTAGATCATAGGCAGCGCGCTAGCGCTGCCTAAGTAAAGAACGATGTGGGCACAATGGTTTTTTTTTCTCCACCCGGGCACTTCGTATCGAAGGAGTTGTCGTAGAAACTTCGGAAAGGGCTCATTCGATTGGAATTTGGACTGGCTAGTGCCCTTTTTAATAGTCGAATGGGATTGGAGGGCAACTAGCCCCCCCCCCCACGCCCATCATTCCCCCAAACACATCAAAATTTTGAGATAGCCAATTTGTTCAGTGTAGTTGATTTTCAAATAGAAAAACACTTTTTGAGGAGGACACTCCCCCACAACCCTCGGGGCAAGGGTTTTAAGTTATGCCCTGGGGGCATATAAGGTCTTTATAGACGGTGTTGTCGTAGAAACTTCAAAAAAGGCCCATTCGATTGGAAATTCAAAGGGCTAGGGCCCTTTTTAATATTCAAAAGTGATTGGAGGGCAACTAGCCCCCCCCACGCCCATCATTCCCCCAAACACATCCAATCAAAATTTTGATACAGCCCTTTTGTTCAGCGTAGTTAATTTTTAGATAGAAAATATGTTTTTGAGGAGGACACTACCCCACAACCCTCGGGGCAAGGGTTTTAAGTTATGCCCTGGGGGCATATAAGTTTTTTATAGAAGGCGTTGTCGTAGAAACTTCAAAAAAGGCTCATTCGATTAGAAATTCAAAGGGCTAGTGCCCTTTTTAATAGTCGAAAGTGATTGGAGGGCAACTAGCCCCCCCACGCCCATCATTCCCCCAAACACATCCAATCAAACTTTGAGATAGCCATTTGTTCAGCATAGTTGATTTCCAGATAGAAAATATGTTTTTGAGGAGGACACTCCCCCACAACCCTCGGGGCAAGGGTTTTAAGTTATGCCCTGGGGGCATATAATATTTTTATAGAAGGTGTTGTCATAAACTTCAAAAAAGGCTCATTCGATTGGAAATTCAAACGGCTAGTGTCCGTTTTAATAGTCGAAAGTGATGGGAGGGCAACTAGCCCCCCCCCCCCCGTGCCCATCATTCCCCCAAACACATCCAATCAAAATTTTGAGATCGCCATTTTGTTCAGTGTAGTTGATTTCCAGTTAGAAAATATATTTTTGAGAAGAACACTCCCCCAAAACCCTCGGGGCAAGGGTTTTAAGTTATGCCCTGGGGGAATATAAGGTTTTTATAGAAGGCGTTGTCGTAGAAACTTCAAAACAGGCTCATTCGATTGGAAACTCAAAGGGCTAGTTCCATCCTTAATAGTCGAAAGTAATTGGAGGGGAACTAGCCCCTCCCCCACGCCCATCATTCTCCCACACACATCCAATTAGAATTTTGAGATTGCCATTTTGTTCAGCGTAGTTGCTTTCCAGATAGAAAATAAGTTTTTGAGAAGGATACTCCCCAACAACCCTCAGGGCAAGGGTTTTAAGTTATATCCTGGGGTATATAAGGTTTTTATAGAAGGCGTTGTCATAGAAACTTCAAAAGGGGCTCATTTGATTGGAAATTCAAAGGGCTAGGGCCCTTTTTAATAGTCGAAAGTGATTAGAGGGCAACTCTTCCCCCCCCCACCCGTGCATCATTCACCCAAACACATCCAATCAAAATTTTGAGATAGCCATTTTGTTCAGCATGGTTGATTTCCAGATAGAAAATATGTTTTTGAGGAGGACACTCCCCCACAACCCTCAGGGCAAGGGTTTTAAGTTATGCCCTGGGGACATATAATGTTTTTATAGAAGACGTTGTTATAGAAACTTCGGAAAAGGGCTCATTCGATTTGAAATTCAAAGGGCTAGTGCCCTTTTTAATTGTCGAAAGTGATTAGTAATATTTTTTGTTGTTGTTGTTCTTTAGACCAGGGCACTTCGTATCGAAGGAGTTGTCATGGGAACTTCAAAAGGGGCTCATTCGATTTAAAATAGAAACGGCTGATGTCCTTTTTAATAGTCGAAAGTGATTGGAGGGCTACTAATCTCCCTTCCACTCCCACCCTCCCATTATGTTTAAAAACTAAATTTTGCCTCAAGATTAAATCAAAATACACTGTGATAATTCTAAATCCCAATAAGGCATCTCAGCAGTATCCTAAGAACGACAGATGGTAATATGTTCAAACTGTCGGGGCTACTTCGGCTCTTAAAATTTAACCAAATCAAAATACTGTAAGTGTATCCAAGCTATCAAAGAAAGTCAACAGATTTTTTTGCGAAAGGTATCAAGTTTTCCATTTCAGGTCAACTAGATGAGGTATGAAACTAAGTTAAACACTACTATGTGTGACCAGATTTTTAAAACGGTTTATGTTGTCAAAAATTGCTGAAAATTTTTCTCCAGCATACAAATAGCAGGCCAAACTATAAAGTCTTAAAAAAACGAAAAGATATAAATGTTATTTTCTTTTTCCCTGAAAAGACTATGTCAATATAAAACGAACAGAAAATAATTAAAAAAAACTTTTTCCACAAAATAAGTTTCAAAGAAAAGTAAAGAACTCCATTAAACAAAAAATGAGCAAAAATAAAATAAAATAACCTACCAAGCTCGAAACTACCACAAATCAGCATCGATAAATAAATGAAACCCAAAACGAACAGAAATTAAAATAAATAACCGAGTCAAACTCAAAACGAGCAGAAATTAACATAAGTTGGGCGCTAAACCCCTATGTCTTCCCAAGGCCAGAACAAAATTTGCACTTTACTGAAAAAAATATAAATGTTTTTGCTTTTATAACTTTAATAAATCAAATAATTTTAACATTTTGATTATTAAATATCAGTATTGTATATTAAACTGACAATGCATATTCATTTGTATTTTTGTATTAATGCACATTTTACTTTTATAGTTTCAATCCATCCTCTGCTACTTCGGCCTGTTTATGCGTTTGTAAAGAAATTGTATGCATTTGTAATGTTTGATGAATCTGGGTGATTTCTCTTTCCTTTTGAAATCTTCTATTCTTAATTCAGTTACATTTGATCAACCATTTATTGCTGGTAAACACATTTGACCCACTCCTTGATTCTACGTAGTTTGAATATAAAGTAGTTTGTTCAAAATAAAACATTAAAACTAAGATTAAGAAAATCAAATAAAATTTTTTAATTAAATATTTCTAATTTAATTTTGAATAATAAAAACCCATGTAGTTGATACCTTTATACTTCATAACTGTAAAAAATTAAGTCTTTTTCAAAGTGACAACTAGATAAATACAATCACTTCTGAAAAAAAAAAAAATAAAGGAGAATAAAACACAAAAAAGGTATCCGTTCAGGAGGAAAATACAGAAATTCCCACCATTCGTTCAGGGAAACATTTCTGATTATAGTGGTTTCATATATCAGCTCATGGGTACTCTTGCAATGCAGTCAAAATTTGACGGCATATTTTTTTTCGTCCGAAATTGCCCCTTATTAATTTTTTTTCCTTGTGTTTTCTATAATTATACGAACTTTCTTGTGTTCTAATAACTGCACTAATTAGAAAAAAAACAAATACATAGTTAGGATCACAATAAAAAGCTGACTTGTTGATTGAATGTTATCAATTGTTATGCTCTTATACTTTCGTTATTGACAAGGACCGTTATTTACTTACCATTCATTGCTATGAAGAATTTGATTTTTTTTTTTTTTTTTTTTTTTTTTTTTTTTTACCCCAACCCAATCATATAGAAAAAATGTTTGTGGAAAATTAGAAAGAGGTCACCCAGTCACAAATTAGAACTTATATTTTCCTTATTAAGGGTCAAAATCTATTTGCAGGCAGCCAACAATGGGGAAACACATATTTTTTCCATGGGTTTTCCTTATTCTGCACTCTTTCCTTTGGTTTCCTAATAATAACTTTATAGTCCCAAATTTCCAGGGGGGCATGTCCCCCCCTGCTGGCGCCAATTATTGTTAAGAAACTAAATAGCTAAGACTAGAAATAAATAAGGATGAAGAGGTGATGTTATGTAACGAGAAGATCGATTGGCTTCACTTATTAGGGTGTTATTATTAGTAAAAATGGTGGATACAGTTAAAATAGAAAATGTACAGTAGTCAAGGCCCAAGGTACTTTTTTCCAGTTGAAAAGTTTGAAAAAAAGGAAGATATGTCTGCGAACAAGGATTCGAACAATGGAAGCCACAGTACTGACGCAGCTAAGCATGACAAGTAAACATGGGCTATGCGAAAGGCTAAGGCGTATTTGTCAGGTGTTAGCCTGATGAATTGTCGAAGGATATTTTTAGGTACTCGTTTGACTGACAGTATATCAAACAGTAAGCTGTGAAAATATGGTTTGATCCCACCTTCGAGGGTTATAATGGAAAAAGGTTAAGATGACTATGTCGCGTTTTACAGATGACAGGTTGTCAAAAATTATGCTTTTGGCCTTCCGTCAGGAGCCTAATAAAAAGCTGATCATCCCCGGATGGTTCGAAAGAAGTAGAGTCAAAGTTCATGGTGAAGGTAGAGCTAAGCTTCAAATAAATTGGATTGGAGGAGGTACAAACGCAGCTGCGTTGGTTTAGCGTAAAGGAGCAATTATAATCAGGCAATGATCCTAAAAATGAAATGGGAAATTTTTATTTATTTACTAGCAGGTGCCACCCTCTCCTCTCGCTCCCATGAGCAGATCAGGGCTTCGTCACTCTTACACTTCTTATCATGAGTTTATATTTTATTTCAACTTTTATTTTTTGAATTTTTATAACGTTTCTGGTTTCATTGGTTTGGTTTGTGATGGATATTTTAGCCCTAAAAAGTCAATTTTGCTTTTCCCAAACTGCTCTTTGATATCACTGGCTAGAAAAATTTATTTAAAACTAGAAGTATACATTTACGCAAGAAATAATGGCAATATTCCGTATATAGTTTGTTAATAAGATTAAATAAAAAACAAGTTTTTTTTAGCTGAAAGTAAGGAGCGACATTAAAACTTAAAATGAACAGAAATTATTATGTATATGAAAGGGACTGTCCCCTCTTCAACGCCTCGCTCTTTACGCTAAAGTTTTTTATTGTTTTAAAAAGTAGTTTAGCGTAAAGAGCGAGGCGTTGAGGAGGGGACAGCCCCTTTCATATACAGAATAATTTCTGTTCGTTTTAAATTTTAATATCGCTCCTTAATTTCAGTTAAAAAACATGTTTTTTATTTAATTTCTGAACGTTTTTGAATCAATGCAGGTTTTGATTTTGGCTCACCATACATGAATAATTAAAACGAAATTTGCATATTAATTTTACTTTTTTTGGTTAAATGGCTTTCTCAAAAGTTGTTTAATTTTATTTACGAACGTTTTTATTAGTAATAAATACACGTAACTTACGAATTTCTATATTTACGAATTTCGTAACGAAATTCTATATTCATATATTTTTAATACGTATATTAGGGGGTTCGCCCCCTAGTCCATACATCGCTCTTTACGCTAAAGTTTGAATTTTGTTCCAGTTCTTTAAAAATTACCCCTTGATCACAAAGGCCGTTATTTAGAATAAATAGTTCTTATGAAAGTATTAAAAAAACTTTAGCGTAAAGAGCAAGGTATTGACTAGGGGGCGAACCCAATCATATAAGTAATAATTTCTGTTCGTTTGAACTTTTTATGTTGCTCCTTACTTTCAGTTGAAAAACTTGTTTTTTTTAATTTAATTTCTGATCGCTTTTTTAAATAATGCTGGGAAATCCGGCACCCCCTTCGAAGAAATGTCCCTTACCCCACGAAAACTTACTCCATGGAAAGATCCTCTTACGTAACCCCCGACCCCCCCCCCTCCCACTACCAAAACATTCCCCCCTGAAAACGTCTGTACTGTACCAATAATCAATACTATATGTAAACACTGGGCAAAGTTCATAACTTACAGCCCTTCCCCCTGGGACTTTGGGAGATTGAGTCATTCCCAAAGACATAATTTTATATTTTTCAACCATGCTGAACAAAATGGCTATCTCAAAATTTTGATCGGGTGACTCTGGGAAAAAAATAAGCGTCGAAGGGGGCCTAGTTGCCCTTCATTTTTTTGGGTCACTTAAAAAGGGCACTAGAACTTTTAATTTCCGTTCGAATGAGCCATCCCATGATATCCTAGGACCACTGGATCGATACGATCACCCCTGAAAAAAAATAAAAATAAACATGCATCCGTGATCTTTTTTCTTACAAAAAATACAAAACTCTCCAATTTTGCAGAGAGTAGCTTGAAACCTCTACAGTAGGTTTCTCTGATATGCTGAATCTGAGGGTGCGGTTTGCATTAAGGTTCTGTGACTTTTAGGAGGGTTTTCCCCCTTTGTTCAAAAATCAGGTAAATTTTCTCAGGCGAGTACTTTTTTTGGTTAAATAGCTTTCTCGAAGTTGTTTGATTTTATTTACGAACGTTTTTATTAGTAATAAATATACGTAACTTACGAATTGACTTACGTAACGTACTTCTATATTCATATATTTTTAATACGTATATTAGGGGGTTCGCCCCCTAGTCAATACCTGGCTCTTTACGCTAGAGTTCGAATTGTGTTCCAATTTTTTAAAAATGACCCCTTAATCACAAAGGCCGTTGATTAGAATAAATAGCTCTTATGAAAGTACTAAAAAAAAACTTTAGCGTAAAAGGCGAGGTATTGACTAGGGGGCGAACCCAACCATATACGTAATAATTTCTGTTCGTTTTAAGTTTTGATGTTGCTCCTTACTTTCAGTTGAAAAACTTGTTTTTTTATTCAATTTCTGATCGTTTTTTTTTAATAATGCTGGGAAATCCGGCGCCCCCTTCATAGCAATGTCCCTTCTCCCATGAAAAATTCCTCCCTTGAAAGATCCTCCACGTACCCCCCCCCCCACTACCAGAAAAATCTCCCCTGAAAACGTCTGTATGCTTCCCAATAACCAAGACTATGTGTAAACATTTGGTAAAGTTTATAATTTAAATACCTTCCGCCGGAGATAGTGGGGGATAAAGTAACCCTCAAAAACATAGTTATTGTATTTTTAGGCCATGTTGAACAAAATAGCTATCTCAAAATTTTTATCGAACGACTTTGGGAAAAAATGAGCGAGAGGGGGCCTAGTTGCCCTCGATTTTTTGGTCACTTAAAAAGGACACTAGAACTTTTAATTTCCGTTCAAATGAGCCCTCCCGCGATATTCTAGGACCACTGGGTCGATATAATCACCCCTGGAAAAAAAACAACAAATAAACACGCATCCGTGATCTTTCTTCTCGCAAAAAATACAAAATTCCACATTTTTGCAGATAGGAGCTTGAAACCTCAACAGTAGGGTTCTCTGATACGCTAAATCTGATGGTGTGATTTTCATGAAGGTTCTAACTTTTAGGGGCTGTTCCCTCTTTTTCGAAAATCAGACAAATTTTCTCAGGCGCGTAACTTGATGGGTAGGACTAAAAACTTATATATTTGAAATCAGCACAAAAATCTGATTCTTTTGATGTATCTATTGGTGTAAAAATCCCTTTTTTAAGAGTTTCGGTTACTATTACACCCGGTTGCTCCTAACTTGCAGTTCGTTACAAAGAACTGTTTGATATAGATATAGTTTATAATAAGAAATATATAGTTTATTAATAAGCATTACATAGTAATTGAACTATAGTTTTATCAAATGGTTATAAGCTGTTGGTTCGATAAATACACGATCAAGGCAAGAAAATGTCAAAAAATGATTTGGTTTCACCAATTCCTAAATAAGAAGTCAGATCACTTGCTCAATCGACCAGCTTCCCGAATTAAACAAGTGTTGGTAATTTTTTTAGTGGACTCGGCTTTGATTCCCATTTTTCTTTTTTTATTGACTCTGTTTTGTCTGTTCAATACCTTACTCAATATATGAAAAAATAACTATCGCGCCGGAGAAGGATTTCACTCCCTGTGAGAATACGTGTGATTGTCTAGAAAGAAGTACTTGTATGAGCTTGGGGTTAAGTGTCATTGTAAAAAAACTATAAAGTAGGAGTCGGTACAGTTTCTGTTTCTGACCAAAATAGAAACGGTAAAAAAAAAATGGGAAAAGCATAAACGGAAACGGTGAAAAAAAACTTGTTCCGCTTTAACAAATACTTCCGAGTTTTAAGTTAGTTTTGGTTTATGAGAAAAAAAATGATCTTTTACTGATATAAATTAGTAAAAAAAAAAAACACACACATAAATCCACACCAAAAAAAAAATACACAAACACCACAAATTAAAATTTATCACTTATCACTTAAAAGCACTGGAAGTTCAAGTGACTTCGCGGTCATTTTTTAGCATTGCTTTTGCGTAAAGTACCCAGTAATACTAATGCATTCTCAAAGGGTTCTGAAGTTGCAAGCGCTGAGAGATGCATGCATGTAATTTCGCTTAAATTTGGATATACGTAAAAGTAGTAAATCAACAATCCTAGCAGATGAGAATTATTTTTTCTAGATCTTGGCCTCTTTCTCAATAAGATAGAAACTCTCTTCTCATCTGCCCTGATAACTTTTGTTGTTTTGTTTGCAATGCTTAAATTGCTTATATTTATTCGCATTTTGTCTCGAAGAGTTCATCTGTAGCCCAGCCATGTCGGAAAACTAAGCAAACAAGCTGTCTTCTTGATCAGGAGTCTTTGGTGATCCACTTTCGTTAGTCCCTGCCATGTTAGGAGCAACGTCAATAAGCAAAGATGCCGAGTTCAATTTGAATTGAGCGAGTTCTTCTGTACTTCTTTGCTCAGAAATGAATTGCTGGAGAAGCGAGGAGATGGACTGACAAGCTGACTCTCGGTCTAAATGGCAAATTTTTCCATAAATTACCGGATCCAAAAAGCTAACTCTTGTGAAAAACATCACATCAAAGTTAGGACTGGTCGTTGAGCCAAAAAGCTAATAGTTCCTTCAGGCCATTAATAGAGACAGTCATAATGCTAGTATCTAGAGTCTGAAAAAAAAAAAAATACTTCAGTCCCTTGATTATCAGCACAATTTTGCTTACCAAAACATAATTGCAGCTACTACCTGTCACAGTTGCCTGTTTGAACGGACGAAAAACCTCAATGACATCTTCTACGATGGACTACTCGCTGCTATAAAGTTCGAGCTTTCTGCCCAATACTTTTCTATCGTGGTGACTGCTGTTCAATCGGCATTCACGTCCTTTGTGATAGATGGACTAAGATTATATGTCTTGCAGATATCAAGATCGTAGGATTTGGAACCTCAATGACAGATTCCACGATGGACTGCTCACTACTATGAAGTTCGAGCTCTCTGTACAATCTATTTATGTAGTAGCAAGACAGCTGTTCGATCGGCACTCAGTCCCTAGATCATCAGTACAATTTTGCTTACCCAAACATAATTGCAGCTACTACCTGTCACAGTTGCCTGTTTGAACGGGCGAAAAACCTCAATCACATCTTCTACGATGGACTACTCGCTGCTATAAAGTTCGAGCTCTCTGCCCAATGCTTTTCTATCGTGGTAAGACTGCTGTTCAATCGGCATTCACGTCCTTTGTGATAGATGGACTAAGATTATATGTCTTGCAGATATCAAGATCGTAGGATTTGGAACCTCAATGACAGCTTCCACGATGGACTGCTCACTACTATGAAGTTCGAACTCTCTGTACAATCCATTTATGTAATAGTAAGACTGCTGTTCGATCGGCATTCATGTCCTTTGTGATGCATGGACAAAGATTATATTTCTTGCAGATAACCTCAACAAGATTGTGGGATTTGGAAGACACTTTCAGGATTCGAATAAGCATTATTTGTTTTTCCAGTGCTGCTCCCAGCGTCAATACTTCACTAAATATGCCTCTGTGTTTAGGTGCTGAGTTCCCAAAAAAGCTTTGAAGGTCTGGATTATTTAACTCCGAGCTACTATCGTCATCATTTCTGCAGTCAGTGTACCCAATTTCTTCAGAGAGCTGTCTATCTATCAAGCCTACCTATGGTGGATATCCGATAAGAATAGTTTAGTTGCTTTAATGACAAAACCGTTTTAATGTCGGATATATTTTCACATCTTTCTTCAGAAGACATATAAACAGCACTATCCGCTAGATGGCAAGTATTGCAAATCCAATAAAAGTCGCTAAACTGTGTTTTAATGCTATTCGCAGTCAAAACATGGAAAATGAAAAAAAAACAGGTTTCAGAAAAATAAAAACGATAAAACACAAAAATAAAATAGAAACAGAAATGGTACAAAGAAAAACGGCTATCTGTTTTATTTTTTTTATTCAGTTTTCTCAAAAAAAAAAGAAAAAAAAATAAAATAAGTAAAAAAAAAGAAAAAGCGAAAGGTGCCGACCCCCTACTGTTGAACTATATCCTATTTAATAAAAACCTAGAAGAGGTCATGAAAAGCTTTTATTAAACATAACAAAAGAATCAAAAGTTCAAAGGAGCTTTCCACTGTAAACATTTAAAGATGACAAAAACTACATAACCTTTTCTTTTTATAATTTTATCTCAGACAATGTATAAGATCAAATCCATTAAAAAACCTATAAAACAACCGCTTAAAAAGTTTACAGTACATGCTTTTTTCCGATTTAATAAATGATTATGGTTATCTTGCTTTAAATAATCTTACTATGGATTATGAGTGTCGACTTTCTTTTCAGAGCATAATACGTATATGTTGTGTTCAGCAGTTTTGTTGTAGGTCTACTTTTATTCATTCTCGACAACAGGTTAGCTACGGCAATTCAAAAGACGTTATGCTCTGGGACATAAATATTACAAAATAGAAAACCGTTTGATAAAAAATCATTTAAAAATAATTCCAATTAAATCTGTGAGTCAGACAAGAGAACAGAATAGAAAAGAGAATAGAATGAATAGAAAATTTCAAGTATCTCAAAAACCAAATAGAATCTGGATTTGACCAATCAATGAATTGCGATAAAAAGGGGGGATCTGTTGATCTCAAGTCGACAAAGACATTACACAAAACCTTTTGAATTAGCGCCAGTGGTGAGATAAAAAAGACTAGTCCAAGATTCTACATCCCAAGACTTATTTATTAGTAGAATATTGTTTAACATATATTACTTTCAGCAATTTGTAGCATTCCGTGGGGGGTTTATACAGTTGTTCTTTGAACAAAAAAGCAGAAACACTGCATAACTGTTGTGCATAACACTGCATAACATAGCACAATATGTGCTACGATACATATTGTGTAGCACATTTTCTGGGTGTTGATGTAATAGTAAAATACTAACAGGGATCTTTCTTGATCATAAAGGCTCTTCACTAATTTGTCCGAGGTAAAACCCAAAAAAGAAAAGCTTTTAAATAGCGCTTTAAATATTAGTTTTACTTAAAAAATGAAACAAAACATGGGTTTACATTTAGTGAATAACAACGCTGAATATTTTTTGTTTTTTCTTTATCGAAACACCAAACATTAATAGAAGTATACTAATTATATTTTTTTTTGCATAAAAAACAAACCGAAAAATAGCACCTTAGGCTTATGGATTTATCTAGGAAAGAAAGTTCACTTAGCTTTATTGTTCTAAAACTAGTGTCTAAACACCTACACAAGAGACTATGACATAACACGTTGTGCAAGAATTGGGACACCACAGTAGCTATAACAATTTCATATATCAGCATTTTAAACGAATAATTAAAAGATACGTCCAGAGTTTAAAAACAAAATATCATATACAACAACTTCAAAAAATACTTCCACATACTCTAACTGCAATAAAAGAAAATACTAATAAACAGTATTAATTCGAGAAGTAATAAGTTCTTTACAATTAAGTGAAGGAAAAACAGAAACAGTTCAGAGTACCGATTTTCTTGACACTTTCATCCCGTTATATAAATCTTACAATTTGGATTGGCTTATTTTTATGAATAGGATAAAACGAGGCGACATCCTGCGAGGATTATTCGTTGGTTTTTAACAAGGTTTGGCTCATAGGACTGGAATATATGTGTTATTACGTAGCACTGTTTGAAAGTAGTAGGGTATTAATGGGATTGGGTATGTGTACATATAGAAGGCAGGTAATTCATCTCTGAGGTTGATCCAATTTCCCTTTCAGTTGGAGAATTCATATTTGGATTTAGTAACATTTTCGAGTTTCCCTCCTCCTTCCCCCCGATAATCTCAACTATTTGTAACCTCAATGACAAAGCTTAGTTCTCAAAGAAACCAAGTTTTGCATTTCTATTTCAATTTCACTTTTGTAGTCAAATACCTTAATTTGAAGGTGAATATTCTGCGACCTATTCAGATCAGATCAAAAAAAAATTTCTGTCAAGTGAACTAATAAAGAAAAACGAAAAACACACAAGTGGAAAAAACTTATTTGGAATGCAAGAACTTATGCCAAATTCTCTAATAAAAATGGGCATATATCGATTCTGCCTATTCCTTTCTTTTTCCACATAGGACTACTTTTAAAATCTTATGCGGCCAAAAAGAGCCACAACTCATCACGGACCACACTTTGCTCATTTTACGGACCCTAAAAAGTTGTGACAACAATATTTTAGTCCTTAAAAACAGTACAGATAAATACTTCTAATGACCAAATTTGCCATCTGCATGACAGTGAGAGGTCCCAGACTTTCAGGGATTCCTGTTAGGCAATATATTTTGGTGCATAATTTTTTTAAGCACACTAGTAATTTTTTTCTTATTTTTTTTCGGGTATAATTACCTTGCCAAGCTCTAACATAATACACACACGGATGTCAGCCTTCCTCGCAAGTCTTTGGGGGGCTTGTATACGGGTATTCAGGTTTAGTTAAGTCGCATCTAAGTCATGAGAATATCTCCAGAAAGAAAGAATGTGAAAGAAGTTTAGTCTAATTCAATAGCAAAAGTTTCAAGAATATCTAGTAATTATCCAACTAAAAAAGAACTTTCATTCTCGAAAGAGCCTATTTTAACCTATTATCAAATCTGGACGTATCTTAAATATTGCACATCATAAAAAACATTGTGTAGAAGGACTAGAAAAAAGGTTTCAAAGTAAAAGACAGTCAAGATAAAATAAGTTTCACGATAATTCAGAAAACAAAACTAGGAACATAGAACACTTATCAGCACAGCGGGGAACTAAAATAATACTAAATAGCAATACTTTTAAGTCGGAAACCATATTAGGAATATGAGTAAAACAAAAACCACAGATAATTCAAATTAACAAAGTCACTGAATATTCACCCTAGGTGGGAGAACAGGTCGTTTTTTAATATCCAAGTTGCTAACCTTGTTTAATCCAATAAGCTGCCCCGAGTTAAATATAGCTTACTCTAACTAATTGAAATTGTTTATTGAATCAGTGCAATTATTATGCTATATTAAGCACCGGTTGGTCACCAAATTAATTTTGCGCGAGTAATTTGAAAATTGGAAGAAACGGTCAAAGTCTAGTGGTTTAACTTTCCCTCTCTACACGTCTATGTTGTTCCAATTGCACCAAAAATCATATTTGAAATAAAAAATCATTAGAATTAAAAATGTTGCAACTTCATAGCGTCTTTTAAGAAAGGTTCTAACAGAGATTCTAATATACCCTGACAGATAAATAGACCAAGAATTTTCTATCCAGAAAAGTACGAATTGTAGCTTATTGAGCACTGCCGCACAGTAAGTACATAATTAATTTAACAGGCTTCAATAAGGGCCATTGAATACAATTAAACAACTGCAATTGCCTGCTGAACGCTAAAAATTACAAAAATCCACTAGAGTAAGCTTATTGAACACAGGGCTGATAGCACTGCCGCACAGTAAGCACATAATTAATTTAACAGGCTTCAATAAGGGCCATTGAATACAATTAAACAATTGCAATTGCCTGCTGAACGCTAAAAATTACGAAAATCCACTAGAGTAAGCTTATTGAACGCAGGGCTGATAAAACCCAATAGAATAGCAGACATCTTAAAATAAAAAGCCCCTCTAATTTGATGTGGCTTACTTTGATATTCTTTTCAAACCTTTTGCGGCTAGAGTCTGCATATAAAATAGTAGTTATTAGAATTAGCCTACAAATATACACAGCAAGGCTGTCTACTCTTAAGCCCCCAATTGATTTCGAGTCACAAAGACACTGATTTCTAAGCTTTCATATACTCTAAAAAATTATTATTGGCTCTGATCATTAATTTCAGACTAGGCTATATTTAATAATGTCTGCTTGCAAAATTCTGACTGGACAACCCAAATATACATTTTGGCGCTCAATTAAAATCTTTCTTGCACAATTTACGAACCAGCCGAATCCAATATCAAGGATTTTACTATCTAGCAAAGTTGTCAACCCTTCTAAATTCTCTTCGATTTTCCCCAAACTTTATTTTTATTTTTAAGTGGCATATTCGTGTCTCCTTAAAGAAGCCACAGCCGTCTATATATATATCGATTAGCAGTTTTGGCACAGAGGGCAGAGAAAAGATGCGTATTGCAGACCAAGTCACAACTCTGGAACTTACAGAAGTTCAAACCTGTTCTTTGTATTAGGGCATGCCAGGCTGGGACTTCAATAGCCCCTTCCCAGTCCAACTCCTGATGTAATTCCTAGTTAGGTTCCCAGACTCACCTTATTAACGCCAGTTTAAAAACCTTGGGGTCACGAGCTCGGTTTAAAAATTTCAGCTCAAACGAATTACACTTTCTTGGAATTTAGTCAGAGGCAAGTCCTCTTGGCCCTTTTCTTCTTTAATTTAATGCTAAGCGACTCTTTTTTAATAATATACTCTTTCTAGGACATTGGCAGGATTAAACCTGGAAAAAGTAAAATATTCCGGGAATCTAAAATAAATCTCTACTTAATTTTACCAAGAGTTTATAAAATTAGATAGTATATAGTATTGCAGAGAATTGCCATTTAAAAATTGGCTCTCTAGCCCTATTGTAAATGCTTAATTAAGGCATTCCCAGTGCATATAACTTATCCCATAAGTTATTGTTGTCATGTGGGCACACGGTTCCCTAAAATTTATTTTCTCTATACAACTCGAGGGCTCTTAATTTGTCTATAAAAGGAAAAGAACACAAAAAGGAAATACAACCCGATTAGAGTATTCAGGCAGGTCTGCATATAAATAAATTTTAGGCTTGGAACAAACCGAAAAAGAGAATGCCTAGCTCTACAGCTTTAGGATTGTTCTAATATTTGTAGGCTTAGCAACTGGAACTTGAAATAATAAAATAATTCCAAATACATTCTTTTAAAAAAGAGACAATAACTCTTTCAATGACAACAATGCACCTCAAACTCTTTGGGCAAACATGTTGAATCACAATCATCATCATAAAAAAAGTTTAAAAACAACTTGCGACCCCCAATTTTGGCTTCAACGTTATATCTACAAGAGAAATTTCAGAGATTCCAAACCTAACGTGACAGAAATTTCTTTTGAATAAGTAAATTCAATTAAAAAGCATGTTTTCCTGCATGAATAATTACAATAACAATACTAAGTAAACGAGGCATACACAATGTTCAAACAAATTATTAGCTCTACATTAAGTTTTAAAAATGAAAGAAAAAACAGATTAAGCAAAGACTAAATACAGAAGTAACATTGATACTAGCAACGAAACTCAAAACTGAACTTTTTATACATACATGGACTAGTATGAGACACAAGAATTTAACACAACATATATATATATATATATATATATATATATATATATATATATATATATATATATATATATATATATATATATATATATATATATGTATATATATATGTGTGTGTGTGAATTATTAAAAGAAACCTCTAATGTAAGGTAAATTATCTAAAGTACAACACGATTTAGATGATAGTCAGGATTAACAAATGAGAAACCTCTAAATTCCTCCTGATTAATAGCTCGAACAACGTCTGGATTGATCGGAGTTAAAACTGGGTCTTCTTTAGTAAATTCAGAGTCAAAATTGACGGTATCTTTTTTATTTTTCTGAAAAAGAAATTGCTGTATAACTCGTTGGAATTACAATAGTAACAGAGAGTAATGATTTAAGCAAGACTATAGCGTAACCTATAATACTTTTATTAGTTCTTTTTGTAGCTGTATGAATTCCACAACACGAATTTTTGTCGCGATATCCAAATTGCATCTACTTTAATACAAAAACAGAAGTTTTTTTTTTTTTGTTTTTTTTTATAAAAAAACTAGGAACAAACCTGCGCTCTATACAATTGTAATGAAGATGTCCACATTATTTCTCTTTTGGCAGACTCTATTCAGGACTAAAGCTGGATAGAAATTCTTCTATCAATAAGGCTGTAGCATGGCCTCTCCAAACAATTTGATGAAAATAATGGTGTTTAAGAGTTTATTTTATTTGAGTCAGTTGAGGCCTATTTTACGATAAGTAATTTGAGGGCTATTTCGCACAATTCCTCCAATCATTGAGGCTATAACATTTTCTCTCAAATTCTTTTGAAAAATATAGCTCTATTTGAGGGGTTATCGGTTTTGAATCCACTGAATGTTCGGGAAAACAGTTTTCGCTTTCGGTTTATCATAGACACCGCTATAGCATGTCTAAGTAAAGAACGATGTTGGCACAATGTATTGTTTTTTTTTGTTTTGTTTTTTTCTAGACCTGGGCACTTCGTATCGAAGTTGTCGAAGAAACTTCGAAAAGGGTTCATTCGATTGGAAATTGGAATAGCTAATGCCTTTTTTAATAGTCGAAAGTGATTGGAAGGAAACTAACACCCCTTCCACGCCAACCAGTTCTCCAAACAAATCCAATCAAAATTTTGAGATATCCATTTTGTTCTGCGTAGGTGATTTCCAGAGAGAAATTATGTTTTTGAGGAGGACACTCCCTCCACAGCCCTCAGGGAAAGGGTTGTAAGTTATGCCCTGGGGGCATGTAAGTTTTTTATAGAAAGCGTAGTCGTAGAAACTTCAAAAAGGGCTCATTCCATTGAAAATTTAAAGGGCCTTTTTATTAGTCGAAAGTAATTGGAGGGCAACTAACTCTTCTCTCACAACCACCATTTCCCCAAACACATTCAATCAAAATTTTGAGATAGACATTTTGTTCAGCGTAGTTGAAAGATCTGGAAATATTTTTTTTGAGGAGAAGACTAAGGGCAAGGGTTGTAAGTTATGCCCTGGGGGCATATAAGGTTTTTATAGAAAGCGTTGTCGTAGAAACTTCAAAAGGGGCTCATTCGATTGAAAATTCAAAGGGCTAGTGCCCTTTTTAATAGTCGAAAGTGATTGGAGGGCCACTAACCACCCTCCCACGCCCACCATTTCCCCAAACACATGCAATCAAAATTTTGAGATATTCATTTTGTTCAACGTAGGTAAAGTTCTGGAAATTAGGTCTTTGAGTATGATAACCCCCCCCCCAGAGCCTCGGGGCAAGGGTTTTAAGTTATGCACTGGGGGCATATAATGTTTTTATAGAAAGTGGTGTCGTAGAAACTTCAAAAAAGCTCATTTGATTGGAAATTGAAAGGGCTAGTGCCCTTTTTAATAGTCGGAAGTGATAGGAGAGCAACTAACCCCTCTCTGACGCCCGCCTTTCCCCAAACACATCCAATCCAATTTTTTTAAATAGGCATTTTGTTTAGACGTAGTTGAAAATTCTGGAAATTATGTGAATTACACTAACTCTAGAATTACAAACCCCCAAAACCCCTCAGGGCAAGGGTCTAAGTTATGCCCTGGGGGCATATTAGATTTTTATAGAAAGTATTTTCGTAGAAAATTCAAAAAGGGCTCATTCGATTGGAAATTCAAACGGCTAGTGGCCTTTTTAATAGTTGAAAGTTATTGGAGGGCAACTAGCCCCCCTCCCATGCCTACGATTTTCTCTAACACATCCAGTCAAAATTATGAGATAGCAAATTTTTTCAACGTAGTTAAAAGGTCCGGAAATTATGTCTTTGAGGTTGACAATCCCCCTACAACCCTCAGGGCAAGGGTTGTAACTTATGCCCTGGGGGATATAAGGTTTTTTATAGAAAGCGTTGTCGTTAAAACTTCAAAAAGGGCTCACTCGATTGGAAATTGAAAGGACAAGAGCCCATTTTAATAGTTAAAAGTAAGTGGAGGGCAACAAACCCCCCTCTCACGCCCACCATTTCCCCAAACACATGAAATCAAAATTTTGAGATACCCAATTTGTTCAGCGTAATTAAAAATTCTGGAAATTAGGTCTTTGAGGATGATAGTCCCCTCAGAGCCCTCTGGGCAAGGGTTGTAAGTTATGCCCTAGGGGCAGATAAGCTTTTATAGAAAGCGTTGTCGTAGGAACTTCAAGAAAAGCTCATTTGATAGTCGAAAGTGATTGGAGAGCAGCTAACCCCCCTCTCACGCCCACCATTTCCCCAAACACATCCAATTAAAATTTTAAGATAGGCATTTTCTTCAACGTAGTTGAAAGTTCGGGAAATTATGTCTATGAGGATGACAGACTTTCAAACCCCTCAGGGCAAGGGTTGTAAGTTATGCCCTGGGGGCATATAAGGTTTTTAGAGAAAGAGTTTCCGTAGAAACTTCAAAATGGCTCATTCGATTGGAAATTGAAAGGGCTAGTGCCCTTTTTAATAGTCGAAAGTGATTGGGGAAATTGTGGGCGTGAGAGGGGTCTCACGCCCACAATTTCCCCAAACACATCCAACCAAACTTTTGATATACCCATTTTGTTCAACGTAGAAAAAAATTCTTTTAAATGTTTTCACTTTTATAACTTTGAGAAATCAACAATAATTAAGATGTTAAGGAATAAATATCAGCATGTGTATATTAAACTAACGATGCACATTTTTTTCAGTAAATTCATTTGAATTTTTTTCAGTAAAGTACAAATTATATTCTGGCTTTTAGAAAGCATATGAGTTTAGAACCCTACTCAGATTAATTTTTGCTCGTTTTAAGTTTGACTTATTTTAATTTCTGTTTGTTTGGGTTTCATTTATTTGTTGATGCTGATTTGTGGTAGTTGTATGCTTGGCAGATTATTTGATTCTATTTTTCTTCATTTTGGTTTAATGGAGCTTTTACATTTTTGTTTGAAAAACTTATTTTGTGCGAAAAGTTTTTTTGATTAATAATACTAAAGGCGAAACGTATGGAGCAAAAGGCATCTGTTTTATGAATTACATTGAAAAAAAAAAAAAAAAATAGACAAACTGCCTCAAAATTAACAATTGGCATGTTTTCTTCTGGAAAAGAAAAATGTTAATGTTCATTAGAATTTAAGCTATGAATTTTCCTTAACTTAGAAAAGGGGTTTATTGTTTTCGAATTCGCAATAAAATCATGCAACAGTCAATACAGAAAAAAAATAAACGTGGAACATAATCTCTTTGGTAAAAGCTATAACAAAACATTATGTCATTGGTGAGACTATTTGCTTCCAGAATTAGTACTATTATTACTAACAACCGACTGCAGCACCAAGCCCCTTGAGGCCAACATAGCTACGCTCACTCCTCCTCCATCCCAGTCTATTTAAACACTCCCTCTTTACAACCTCCCCAGAAGTTTCCATTCCCCTTAATATTCCAGAATGAAAACAAATAGGAATGGCTTTGAACAGTAATAGATGAGCTTCTAAAATGCCAAATCAAATAAACCCTTTTTTGTGTTTTGTTTTATATTTTCAATACCAAAAATAACTTAATTTCACAATAAACAACTTCCATAGTTCAAAGATAAAGTCCATAGAAAGGTATGCTTAAGAATATTCTTCAAAACATAAAAAGAAAACATAAAAAAAAAACCAAAGATCTTTTCCCCATCAGATAATTGGCACTTCTAAACCCATGCCAGCAATAGCTTCACACATAATTTTCTCAGTTGTTAGTTTTATAGACTTGTTTTATTTGATTTTAGAATGGATTTAAAAGACGCCAGTTGCTTCGAGGCTTCAATTGAGAAGTAAAAGATAGGGGACATTTTTAGGAATACTTGGCATTACAAGTACAACTAATTTAAAATGGTACCAGTTGTTTGCATAGTAAAGCTATTTTATTGTCAAGCCAAGTAATTTTTTAGATAATATAATTCTTTTTACAACGGTTTTTTTGGATTGAATAAGCGCATGCAACAAGTCGATTTGATAAGAATGTTCCGAAAAGAGCCATTTCAAATTTTTGTAAAGAAGCGTGGCGTGTCCTACACGCGTAAAGGCATACACATAACCCTTGCTTGATTTGATTTATCGATCACTGAGAGTTCTCTTTGATTTTTATTCAATATATTTCAAATTACACTGTGCATTCAGAAACACAACTTTTGAGGAATAAAAATATTTTTTTGCAATAGGTATTTTTGTAAAAAATTTTTTTTTGAAAAACATTTACTGTACACCATTTTTAACTATGTCAAAGCACTAATTACCGTGATCTTTGCGAGCATACCTTGTGCATTTAGAAACATAACCTTGATAGGAATATATTTTTTTTTCTTAATAAAAAAAAGAATTTTAGAACAAAAATTTAGTACTTCAGTTTTACTGGCCATTAAGATGCATTTGAATTAAAATCTGAAAAATGCTGAAAATACGTCAAATCCTACCTTAAAATAAATTAACAGACAACGAGCAATAAATATGTCACAACAACGCGCCTAGCATACCGTCTTTATCCATTTTAATAGTTCAAAGCTAACACAGGCATGTAATTATTGTATGAAAGTAAAAGAAAGACAAAAGTAAGTAAGAAAAGACAAGTAAGAAAGTAAAAGAATTAGCAAGGGCTACACCATGGCCCACACAGTTAGATAAAAGAAATACCAAACAACATAACAATTGAGCTAAATGACGAATAATATGCTGTATAAAGGAATCGTGGTATCATGTCATTGTCAAAGCGCAGTGTTTTTGAAAGCGAGAGTCTCCCGGTATTCTGTGTTGTTAGTCTCATATTTTTTTAAAAACTGTTTTGGCAAGGAGAAGAATGTAGTGACCAAAGTCACAACAGTAGGGATTTCAGTTTTTAACCATTTTCGTGGAAAGTGTTACCCCTCAAATACCTAATGTAGCTCAACATTCACAACAGCTCGTAAAGTATTCGTAGAAACAAAGTAACAGACGCTCTTCAGGTTTTGTTGGTTTGAATTACTGAGTTGTCTGCAAGACAAACCAATACTCTTTTAAAACTTCGATGAGAAAATATTCACATCTCTTGCATTTTATTGATGAATATTTTATTTATCTACTTGCTAAAGAGCTTGTTGGACCACAGCCATAAAAAGAAAAAAACTAAGCGCATACTTTTTTGGGAGGACTGGAGGGAAACAGCTAGTCCTCTTGCCCAATATAAATAATTTCGAATTCCCTTACCCCTCCTCCCCCCAAGAAAAAAACTTCCTGAAGGTTAAAATTTGATAACCCAGCCGTAGGAAAAATCAGGGTACAGTTACCAAATTCAAAATAAATACATTTGTCACCTTATAATGACAAGAAACTGGGCATTACTCGCTTGCCTTAAGGCATACAAAAACTTATACTCCCTCAGTTTATCAGAAACTGAATGACTGTGTAAACTGCTTGAAGGCTTAAACTCCCCCTTGCATTACACAGAAATCAGATTAGTAACAGACAACTGCCAAATATGTAGATAAATTGTTTTTTTTTCAAAGCTACAGTTATTTTACAATTTGAAGGGGAGAATATGCAGATTCTCTTTTCATTATAACTGGATTAATAAGTACTTTAAAAAGCAAAAAAAGAAACTATATAATGAGTTTCTTACGATTCTTGGTTTGAAGGGTGGCTTAACCTTTCGAGCTTCTAAGGCTTCCCAGTCAATATCTCTGAAAAAGGCATGGTTTCGAATGGCAGCTTCTCCACCGTGGGCTTGAACACACCCCAATCGTTTTGCAGGATTCTTCGTCATGAACTACAGAACAAGGAAGAAACTATAGAAAAGCATCAGGAGAAATATTGAGATACAAGAACAAAAAATAACAATTCTCAAAAAAAAAGAGAAAAAAATGAACAAGAAACTATGACAAAGCGTTAGCAGGAAAATTCAGTACAAGAGCAGAAAAAGCTTGGAAAAAGAGTAAAAAAAGCTCATAAAAAGAGCAAAAAATTAAATTGAAATGGTAACAAAGCATCAGCAGGAAAATTTAAATGTGAGAGCAACAAAACAATCCTCAGAAAAAGAAAAAAATGAACAAGAAACTATGACAAAGCGTAAGCAGGAAGTTGAAATATACAAGCAGAAAAAAATGCTCAGAAAAAGAGTAAATAAATGAACAAGAAATTGCAACAAAGCATCAGCAGGAAAACTGAAATATCAGAGTAGAAAAAAGGCTCAGAAAAACAGCAAAAGAAGAACTAAAAATCGTAGCAAAGTGTCATTAGTAAAATGAAATATGAAAGCAAAGAAAAAATATACAAGCAGCACTGACAAAATCATAATATTTGGATTTATTTCTGCAAATAAAATAAATATGTAGGGATAACAAATTTCTTCAAACGGATAGAAATCTAATTCAATCTATTCAGATTAATATTTAATAATTAAAAGCACAATTAGGATAGTTCAATAGGTCAATGATTGTTGTTGGAACAGCTTCCCCTTTGTTCTGACAGTCACTGACATATTCATTAAATTTCGATAGCCAGTCTAAAACTTCAAAACACTTGAAGAAACTTGAAAACACTTGAAGTAATAGTTATTTTCATCACTCCCCCTCCCCCCTCCCCACTAAAAAACAAAAAGGATCGTAACGAAGGGTTCAATCTCAGTTAAAAAGGAATAAACATCTATATTTGAATATACGCATTTCCCTTCCAACATTCGATCTAAGAGCATTTAAAGTTTGTTTTCGCCATCCAAAATAAGTTTTTCCATTTTAGTCAATTGGGGACCCCAATTGAAAAGAAATAATTAATACAGGTACATTTTATGGTGGAAAATTTCCTAATTATATCTTTTCTGGGGGGGGGGGATATTTTGAATTTATAATAACTGTGCACTAATTATTAGTTACTGAAACCTAACATATGATCTCAGCGAAATTTTTTGCCTGGATAATTGAATTCATAACATGCGATAGAATACACACAGTTCTAAAAATTACACGCCCTTTTTATAAGTCTGGATTATAACTTAAAAAACACGGAATTTCTATTTGAATACGTGTCAAATGATAGCAGATTTATATATTTCAAAACAAGTTATTGAAAATAAGTTACTGAAAAACATGTTACTGAAATAAGTTACTGAAAATAAGTTACTGAAAATAAGTTACTGAAAAATAAGTTACTGAAAATAAGTTACTGAAAAAGTTACTGAAAATAAGTTACTGAAAAATAAGCTACTGAAAATAAGTTACTGAAAAACAAGTTACTGAAAAAAAGTTACTGAAAAACAAGTTACTGAAAATAAGTTACTGAAAATAAGTTACTGAAAATAAGTTACTGAAAAACAAAGTTACTGAAAATAAGTTACTGAAAAACAAGTTACTGAAAATAAGTTACTGAAAAGCTACTGAGAATAAGAATCCGATTGCGCCACTACTTACCCCTTTAAGAATAGAGACAGCTTCTTTACTCAACCAAACAGGATAGAGTACATCATCGTGTAAAATTGACTCAAAAAGGTCATCTTCATTATCAGCTTCAAATGGTGCTTGTCCAGCCATCATTTCATACATAAGGACACCAAGAGCCCACCAGTCAACAGTTGCACCATAGTCAAGTTCTTGTAAGATCTGCAAATAAACACCGTGTTCATAGAAATACGCGAAAAAGATTGAATTTGGTTTTAAACAACTAATATAATAAGCATAAGAAGGTTTAAAAACTACCACCCAGAAAAAAGGTAAACAAACAGGGTCCGAGGGCAGAGTAGTAAGAGATAGGCAACTACGCTATGCACACCTTATTGATCTAGATGAAGACTTCTGTTTTTTCATCTCCTCTAAAATCACAATTTCTTACAGTATATAGGAATGATATATCCATTGAAGTTTCTAACCCGAGCCAAAAACTCAATGGTAATACTGAGGCTTAAAAACCGGTAAATTTTTACCAAATCATATTATTGACTTACGAATAAAGTGAATATACCACTCGATGCCTTTTTTTATGCTCTTTTCAAATATAATAATCATTTTTGTCGGAAATGAATTTGACCCCGACCCCTATATACCAATTTAGGGTATATATTTACACATTAGGGGGGTGGGGGTACAGTTCAAACTTACCTCCCATTTACATCAGAAATAAAATTCCCCCCCCCCCGAATGTGCAAATATATACCCTAAATTGGTATATAGGAGTGGGGGTCAAATTCATTTCCGACAAAAACGATTATTATATTTGGAAAGAGCATAAAAAAAGGCATCGAGTGGTATATTCACTTTATTCGTAAGTCAATAATATGATTTAGTCAAAATTTACCTAAAAACCCTAAAAATCACTATTATTATTATTATTCGTTGATGATACTTCTTTTCTTTGTTGTCAGGTATGTGCAAGAATTGCTTCGAACATAACCTCTCCAGCAATCCTTGCTCATACCTTGCTTCCTATAATAAGACAGGGAAAATATTGAAATGGCTGCACATCCATGTCTCACTTGATAGAAATAAGGGGGTAATTGTAAGCTCCAATTACGACGAATGGATTCATAGAAAGTTATGTTTCATCAAAAGAAAAATAGGCTTGAAAGAGGTCAAGTAAATCAAAATCTTGCACGAGATTGGCTGTATCAAAGGAAATATATAGGATTTATTTTCAATCAAATTTCTAACTGAATGTTCTTTTATCATTGTTTCTTAATTTGGTCCTCACTTTGCTTCTTTGCTTGTTTTGTAAGAGATTAGCTATTCAAAATAAAATTCAATACAAATAAGTTCGATACTAAAATAAAGCAACTTGTAACATTCTTAAACATTTCCTTAGCAATCACAAATTATCTTAGATGGTCTCAATTCTTGCTTGGGTAATTGCAAATTTGGCTTGCAATTACGTGTACTTTGATTCTTTAGTCTATTTCATTTCAAAAGAATTCTTTTATTAAAAAAACGAAACAAGTAAAAAAAAGTTTACATTTTGAATATTTTATTTGTATGATGGTACTACGAAAAAATCTGTCAAATAATTTATAAATAAATAATAATAATCTGCCAAATAATATTTTAAGGTAAAAAATACCTTAAAATAATGAATTAATATTAAAAAAAAACACTCACTTCTGGAGCTATATAGTCAGGTGTTCCACAAAAAGTTGAAGTGGTACTACCACCCATTATGTTTTCTTTGCACATTCCAAAATCAGCCAACTTACAGTGGCCATCTGCATCCAGCAATATGTTGTCAAGCTTCAAATCACTGAAATAAAAAAAAAATTAAAAACAGATCCGATTAAATCTTCTGTCAACAGACATATTCCTAACTATTTATAAAAAAAAAAAAAAATCAACTGAAAGTAAGGAGCAACATTAAAACTTAAAACGAACAGAAACTATATCGTATACGAGGGGGTCTGTGTTTTCCGACAACCTCGCTCATTACGCTAGAGTCTCAAAAGTTCTTTAGAAATACTTCAACGGGCTTTGTGTTTAGATAGTCTTTCTTATAAAATTGTGATAAAAAGTAAAACTTTAGCGTAAAGAGCGAAGTTTGAGGACAGAACAACCCCCTTTACATTCGGAATAATTTCTGCTCGTTTCAAATTTTTAATGTCGCTCCTTACTTTCGGGTCAAAAACTTTTTTTAATTTAATTATGACCATTTTTCTAAACCACACTAGGAAATCTCCTTTGCTCCCCCCTCCCGTGTAAGATTTCCCCAGAAAATACCCCCAGAGACTTTCCTTCCTACGGAAATTTCTCCTGTGGAAAATCCTCCCCGTAGAAAATACAACCCAAAAATTCCCATATATTTCCCAATAACAAATACTGTATGTCAACAATGGACTAAATTTCGTAGCTTACAACCCTTTTCTCAAGGACGATGGGGGTCATGTCAACCTTCCATTATAATAGGATCTAAATCTTGACAGATTCAAAAGAAATCTGTTTTGAATTTATTTTAGCAGTTTTATGATTAAGAATTTGTTTTAGCAGTTTTATTATAATAATTAATAATTATTTTAGTAGAAATATTTATAATTAAGTTAACAAAACTATTTACCACTAAATCATAGGATAAAGTGTCAGTTAAAGATGTTTTGCATTTATTTAATAGTTCATCAATTCTTTTAATCCATTAAGATTTCAGTTTCCACGAAAAAGATCCATTACATATGATTTTTACCTAAACTACGCCTACCATCATAATTAAAACTAGTCCTAACCAGTAATCCCTTCTCCCTCGGAGATAAGTTAACTGCTTAATAACAAGCACAATAATCAGGAAATGTTAAACATTTCAATATTAATGCCCATATGCAAATGAACAGACTCATTTGCAAATGGGTCTGCCTGTCACGCGACAAAAAATCAATCTACAATTAGCCATGTCTTGATGCCTACTGCAAAATTCTTGATTTTCAATTGCAGTAGACATCAAGGCATGGCTAATTGTAAAAAAAGCCAAGACAGATAGTTCGAGTGATTGAGAGGCAAATATAGGAAAAGCCCTTTTTAGGATTGTATAAAAATAATGTCATTCCATTTGTTGATAGATAAGTTTATATGTCATCCGTCCATAGTTCATACCTAGGGCAGAACTAAGGTAGAAAGTTATAGAATTAAGGGATGAAAGATTCGATTGATTTTGGGTTGTCGCGTGACGGACAATGTCCGCTGGACTTGTATGCAAAATCTGGACTGAATTTGGTTGCACTTACAGGCGGCAAACAAGTGAAACCTAAGCCTAATAGACTTGGTCGCTTGTGGTCTAAAGGTGGAATACCGTGTCATAAATTTTGACATATGACCAACAAGTCCCTTGGAATTGCAGGGAAAGGGTGAAGCCTATATTTTCCCAAGTGTTTGGTTAAATGGCACGGGTATTTGCATTTGCCCATTTGTGTAGGCACGAGTAGGGTTTTACGAGGATGAGGAACCGGACATGACTGAGATTTTTCTAGGAGTAACAGGGCATGAGTGAGGTTCTTAAATACTTCAGCACACCCAGCTCAAAATCTTCCTCACATTTTGTGTAATTCAACATTCTAAACAATTTGATTGTTAAAACATTATGAAATGTACTCCAGAAGAAGGTCACATTGTTCAGCCCCACAAGAAAGTTTACAAAAGTCATCTCTTTATAAACATAAGCAAATTCTGGTGAATTTACAATTCGAAACATTTAAGTTTTTACATGTTTAAGTCGGGGGGGGGGGGGGATATGCGGATGAAGTTTTTAGCTTTCAAAACTTGTTCATGTATTTACATCCAAATTAGCTACTCATAGCTAATTTGCTCTCCTTAGCAAATTACGACTAGGGCTTTCCTTATCTCTAAGCTAAGTGAGAAACTTAGAAAAGCGTTTGGTGTGCTAGTTTGCTGTAAAGCTTGCTACAGCAGGCGTATTCTCGCCCGTGTCTACAACGCTTTTGCGATGCCTCGTGTCCTCGCACTGGCTCCATTTCAGAATATGTTTACAGCTACTGATAAAAAGACTATTAGATCCGTATATTTTCATTCTACGAAATATCCCTTGTGTATACCCCTATGGGCTAGAAACAAAAGACTAGTATCAGCCTACGAGTTTACTGAGCCACTAACTGTGGCTGAGCTGCGTCGCGGTCGCTATTTTAATACGTGTGGTAGGGTAAACAGCTTCCCTTCTGCTATATATTATTAGAAATATTGAATCTATTCTTGGAAGTATAGTTTTCTTTGTGAATGTCTTCTTCTTTCTCCTTTCCTTTTTTGTTGTCTTCTCATCTACTCCATATTGAACCCTGGTTTGATTTTTTGGGTAATAAAGATATTGATTGATTGATACACTGACCATTTGAAATTACAATCTTACCGATAGATAACACCATATTTATGCAGAAACTGAAGAGCGCAAGTGACTTCTGCTGCATAAAAACGAGCTCTGGCTTCATCAAACTTCCGGGCACGTTGAATTTGAAACATCAAATCACCACCGTTTACGTACTCCATGACGAAAAATAGTCGATCCTATAAGGTAAATAATACTTCAAACCTAGCCGATTTACAGGCACCTTTTATATATAACTTGGTCAACTGGTTTAGAGTATACCTTTTAAATACCAGGAAGGATGAATAACAGCAAGGGAATCATAGGTTGACACCAGAAGGTTATTCGGGTCGCCAGGTCTTTTCACTGGGACAAGGGACTTTTCACCCGGTGTATGACATCACGCATTTGTTTCCAGAGCTGAGGATTAGTGATTGGCTGGGAGTTACTGACATTTACCAGTTATATAAATTTGCTTACTTCTACTAGTTAGTTTCATTTATTTATTTTTACAATTTGACAATTTTACATTTTTAAAATTTAAAAAACATTTCTGTTAACAGCAAGGGAATCGGTTCAGTGTCCTCTTTGGTCGTCGGGTTTTTAGGCTTAGCCCACTGGTAAGCGAATTTTCCCGATTAGTTAAATGGTAAGCGAATTATTTGTAATTACAAAAAAATGGACTGATAGTATCGGCACGCATTCTCATGCGAGACCCTCTCAGTCTTTAACACAATATGAGTCTGATCAAACCTTACAATATTCTGTAAGCGAATTTTATTTTTTGTCTACCAATGAACTAAGGAGCCTAGCACCCTAAAGGCACACTGCAATAAAATTTTACCTAAGAAAATAATTCTTTTTTTTCTCCTTACAACCTACACATCCTTTATATAGTAATATTTTGTGTAGCGTTCGATATTTAACTTACAAGCATTGAACTTACAAGCAAAAGCTCACTTCGTGGGCTACTTATCACTTCCCACTTAGGCCTCCAGTTCACGCATATAGCACCTGCTTTGTTCAGGGTGAGGTCTGTCCTGGAGAATGTGTCCTCGTTTTCCTCGAGCTGTGCTTAGTCCTTGGATCCATAGCTATAACTATTAAGCAGGTTTGGCTGAATTCCACTAAAAGCCTAGTGATAATTCCCTATCTGAACTGAGGAAATATTAGGTACAGACCCCAAAAGCGTATAAGTATGAGCCTAGCTCTCAATTCTCACCGCGTTTGATCGGAATCCAACGCTCCCTCCTGTTAGACGGGCTTAAGAAATTAGGAGCTTCCACGAAGGTCAACATGGGCGTCGCAAAAATCGATCACTTCTTTCAATTGATACAACCGATACTTTCAGCCACGTTTGTTTGAGATGGATAACCCCTTCTATTAGATGTCCTGAAGACAAGAATGTAGAATACCCACTCCCCACAAACTCAGAAAAGTCAGGTTGTGCCTACACACTCCAAAAGCAACAATTAAGACAATAACTTTTGCTTCCCCGTAAGTTTGCTTAATACTAAAATGCCTCCTCCTAGCAGATGCGCAAACGAAAAAAAAAACAGAACCCCCCCCCCCCCCCTCATTAGTCAGATTACAGCTATACTTGTTTAGGTCTACTTCTAAGTCCAATCTTTTGCAAGCACACGCAATTTCTAGAAATTTAATCAGAATCAAAGGTTTTAATAAAAATTGAATGAAAATCCAAGTTTGGGTTTGTGGATTACACTTTCAAGGATTATTTTCTAGAAATATAGAAGAGACGCAGAATATCTTATCTCGAATTTCGACGAGATGTTGTGCCTACACACTCCAAAAGCAACAATTAAGGCAATAACTTTTGCTTCCCCGTAAGTTTGCTTAATCTGAAATGCCTCCTGGCAGATGCACAAACGGCAGAAAACCAGACAAAATCCTCTCCCCCCCCCGCGTCAGTAGTCAGGTCACAGCTATACTTGTTTAGCCGTACTTCTGAGTCCAATCTTTTGCATACACACGCAATTTCTAGAAATTTAATCAAAATCAAAGGTTTTACTAAAAATTTAATGAAAATCCAAGTTTGGGTTTGTGGATTACACTTTCAAGGATTATTTTCTAGAAATCTAGAAGAGACACAGAACATCTTATCTTGGATTTCGACGAGACTATTCCAACTTCTATATGAGTAAGACGTTATGGGGTCGCTAAGAAGCTCAACTTTCCGAGCAAAAAAATTTTTGTTTTGTTTATTCTTATACTGTTTTGTTAAAATAAAAAGAAAAAAGGATGAAAAATCGGTAAAATTTCCAGATTTTTTTTTCTTCGCTCCATGATCCCCAATACGGGAAAAAAAACTTTGCATTTTCATCTTTTGCTATTACCAAGCAAGTGATGGGTGGTAACAATACAACAAAACCAAAACTAAGAAAGTAGCAGTGTAGTTTCGCAGCACAATGATATTTCAGCAAAGTCTATGAAAAAAAAAGTTAAATTTTCTTTCTTCATCTTTGCGTGGAATAGCTCAGATAACTTGTTAAAATGTTATTAACTACTCTCCAATCTTCCTGTTTTTTTTTTTTTTAAGTGTGACTCACCATTTCTGAAAAAACACATTTTACCAATTAACTAATTTTGTTCAAGTTCTTACCCCTACAAAAGATAGGATCAAATCCTTCAGACAATTTAAAAACATGATCAATGACAAGACCGGTACTGACTTAAACTATTAAACTGGGTTTAGGCTGTAATTTCCTTTGTGTCGCATAACTTACGTAATGTTAACTAGTCTATTGCGCAAAAAGTGCGCAACAAACAAAAGCGACTGTGGTATGAGCACTTAAAGGCCATAAGATGAGATATTTATAACTAATAAAGGCCACAGATTAAGAAGAAGTAGATACTTACAGGAGTTTGAAAACACGAATGAAGTGCCGTAAGAAACGGGTGTTTGGCCGCAAGAGCGAGTATTCTTTTTTCGGTCAAAGTGCACTCAACATCATCGTCTTGTATTATTACATCCTTCTTGAGCACCTACAAAAAGTTAACAAGCATTAAAATAGTGTAATTTGCCGATACCTAAGCCCCATCCATTCAGAAACTTCAATTTTAGCCGAGTTGGTATTTTCGTTTAAGTAGAACTAAACACCATACAACGTTGTTATCAATAAATCGGACAATAGAGCAATATTAAACAAAGAAGTGCTAGCAAATACAGAAGAGCTATATCTTTGGAGCCTTTTCACTAATTTAATTAGAGTTTTTTATCTTTCTTATGGCACAATTTTTTTATGTTGTTCAAGATCGTGATATATAGCGTCAAATGAAATGTATGAAAGTAATATGGTAATCAGTTTTTAAATACTCCAAAGTCATATCTGTTCACTTTCTAACTGCCCAAACTTAAGGATTAATTCACATAATAAATTGTTTGAACTTATTTGTTTTTACGTGTAGGTGGTACATACCATAGCAAGATGAAAAGAAGCACAAAATGAGCTTTGGAGTTTAACCACTGAAAATTATTGGTTTAAAATATAAGCCAAAACGATCACTGAGGCCACTGATTAGATTAAAAGATACTTTAATCTATTTTCCTTTCTTTCCACAAACATTATAATAAAAAAGCTCAAAAAAAAAAAAAAAAAATGGAATGTCTTTTTATAGACGTGTTGGTTGTATACAGTGTCGTTTATCCACGAAATTTAGAGGGTTATTTTATTCGTTTTTTCTCTATTTTTTTTTTAATAAAAATTCCAAAAAAAAATGCATTTTCAATGAATGTACCAAAAAAAGAAGGTATGTTCAAAATATGAGGGGGGGGGGGGACCAAAATCTATGGAGAGAGGGGATGACAATTTCACCTCCCCTCAACTGACACCACTGGTTGTACATAAGTTTAACTCGGTAAATAGGTTTACCTCCTAATTCTTGCATATATTTGGTTTTAAATAAGTTTAACTCAATTCTTGTTTACAAATCTGAAAACTATTGTAGGATTACAATCTCCATGAACACGTTTTATTGTAAGAGGAAACCGAAGGTAAACAGAAGCATCAAACCTTCAAGTTAGAAGAAGGACAATAAAATACGTTCAAAAATAAATCTTTAGATGGGCTAATATTTGGGACGTCTCCAGACATCTAAGTAAAAAAAGGCTGTCACAAGTATAAAGTAACAATTTAATGCTTTGTGATCGGATTATTAAGTGTGAGATATTTTCTATGAGTAAAATACTCTTCAATGCTTTCAATATTATTTTATTATTTATATTACGAAAATAACTAACTAAATTCATAAATGGTTCAGTATATGGAAAATTACCTTAACTGCATAAACTTCATCTGTTCCTTTTTTCTCGGCTAAAAGAACCCGACCAAAAGATCCTTTACCAAGCACTTTAATAAAGCTAAAATCCTCCATGCTAAGCGACTCTTCTGGTCTCCTCTGCTCCATCTTTGGCTCTCCCTTCTCTTTCACCGGTATATCTTTCATTTTGTTTTTCAAACGATCTTCCATCACTTTTTGGGCTTCAAGACGAAGATGAATTTCTTCGTCATTGCCAATACCAGGCTGATTTACTTCCTCAGTTTCAATAATAATAGAGCCACTAAGGGAAATATTTGTTGTACTTGTCATTTGAGACATACGAGAATCGTGAATTGATATCTAAAAAACAGAAGGAGGAGTAATGATTCGTGAACTAGAAATTTGCAGACAGCAGAATTTATGCTGGCGTTGTTTTTTCTAAAAGTAAGAAATATTAAATACAAAATGAAGCATTAGAGTCAACTTTCAACAGTTTTTTAATATGCACACACATGTCCTAACATCTGGCTAGGCATTTCAGTCTAGGTTAAGGGGTGAGGGTAACTAAATGGCTAGGGGATGGGTTTACTATCTTCAGCCCACAACTAGCTTTACACTAAAGTTAGATGATTTTCTAGAGGGATAGTGAGTTTTATATTTGAACACCACTTCTTCCAGCAACACCATAGTTGTCGCCTACTTCAAATTTGATACTATATTCAACTTCGAATTTATACTACTTAAAAAAATTTTTTTCCTTTACTCTTTTTTTGTTAGTTGCACACATATGTTCAAAGATCCGGCTAGGCATTTCAGTCTAAGGTAATGGGTGAGGGTAACCCACTGGCTAGAGGATGTGTTTACTGTCTTCAGCTCACAACTTTTTGAGTTTTACATTTGAAGACAACCCCTTCCAGCTACATCATAGTTGACGTCTGATTCAAATTTCGATACTATATTCAACTCCAAAGTTATACTAATTCACAATTTTTTGCTTTTGCTCTTTTTTGTGAATGAATAAAACACATTGTTAGACTGTAGATTAGTGAATCGCAGAGCTAACTACGCTAATATTTGCCAAAGAGCTTAGTCAGATCCTAATCTGGCCGCTATCAGCTCATAATGGGTCCGATAGGAATTTGAGCACGTGGTCAGCATTCAACATATAGCTAAGAACAAAAGTAGTATTTTATTGGCAAGAAATTCAAAGAACGGTTCTCTATGTTATATGCTTAATGTGTTTCACTTTTGTTCCATTTTTCCTTCTTTTATTAATTATTCTATCATTGTTAATTATTTAGTCTTAACTAAGTTTATATATGTGCATTCTCTTTTAATGTTTTTGCTTTTATATTTGTCTTTACCATTGATACACATTAATATACCCTTATTTTTTTAGTTATTTATTATTTCATTCGTGTAAATTTTCTTTAACGTTTTACTTTTATATTTGTCTCCACCATTGACACATAATAGCCTAGCGTACTACACAAATTGTGTTAATATTAGCTAAAGACCAAGTTAAATCCTTAATTAGCAACCGCATTGCTCAAAAATTCGCCTGACTGGAATTTCTAGCCAGGTGTGTTTTAAAAAAGCGGTAGAAGAATTAGAACTTAGTGGCTTACGTGCTGGAAATAGTGCAATCTGTCATCAATGGATAAACGACACATGCCTTTAAAGGAAACATAGATTTCTAGGAACGTAAACAAGTGAACATTCCTATTTAGAAATAAAATAGAAAACAACGGATGGAACAAGGGATGCAATATTCAATAAAGAAAAAAATGACGGTAAAAATATATTCTTTTAAATTATTTTGCGATCTCGAGTTTTTTTTTCATCTTTGCTAAATATATAAAATGTTAAAGGGATACTGCAGTCATTTTTATTGCTCCTCGTAATAACTATTTATCCAACAAAACCAAAATTGATAGTTCAATTTGCAAGAGTTTAGCTGGGTAGCTTGGAAGCAGGTTCTTACAAGTTTATGTAATAGCTGCTTATCCCCGCTAATAATTTCTCTTTCTCATCACGATACGAATTTTCGAACTTGTATTTTTTTTTTAAACACAATCTTTGGGATTGAGCGTATGTCAATTAAGTCCATTCTTGCGGTATATAGCGTTTTCATTAAGACTGAAAATGGTTAATTTTAGATTCAAAGTTTAGAAAGGGCAACTGACTGCATCTGTCCCATTTGAACACTGGCCAATGCAGGACAAGATATATAACCAAGGTTTAAGTAAAGTACAAACCTGGATTATAGGCTCAGTTATGCTGAAGTGATGGGTCTTGATATATTCGTGTAGTTCTTCCTTTGTCGCAAACGGCGTTTCAAGTTTATATTATATTACCATGAGTGGTAAAATTATGTCCTATTATGAGGTATGAGGAAGTGTGTTGGCGGGGTTTTTAGTTAAGGTTTGAAAGGATATTCCATTATATATAAATGGGAGAGTGCTTTTCTAGTGTTGAAGAGGCAGTAGGTTTGAGTCTCACCGATGACAGTTTTTTCTCACGAAACTTCGATAAGTAATTAGTACATCTGACACTTAACGTGACACAAAACGTATTAACCTTTGATGTTTTGAAGAGTAGCTTTTACAATGTTCTTGAGGTTATTATTATTTCGGAAGCAAAACAGTTGAAGGAATATTTTAGCAACTAAAACTCAAAAAGTAACTAATCATATCCGACCAAGCTGGTTTTTATTCAAAAGAGAGATGGGTTGACCAACTATTTACGCTAAGATGAATCCTTCAGCAGCGAAACAAAATACGTGCAGTCCACGATTAGTGGGCTTATAGGCTTCATAACGGCATTTGAATCAGTCCTAAAATGTGACATTTTGAAATCTATGACGAAAGGCAAAGTACATAATAAAGTGATAAAATTAATAGAAGCATATTGCGATAATAAATGCACTTCCATGCTAACGGAGACCTATCCAAAATGATCTTGATAGAGCGTGTGTAAGATATGTGTTCTGTGTTCCCTTACCCTTACCTTTTAATTTGTGATTAACTGAATAATGTCAAGATCCACGTTGGGGATCCAAGTTGTCCTTCAGTGATTTAGCAATATAGATGGCACTACTATTCTATCCAGAAGTACCACAAAAGCACAAGCAATGCTCACCAGGGTTGTAATCATCGCTCAATCAATGGATCTAAAAAACGTATCTCTAAAACATAATCTTCATGTCCAGCATATCAAACCCGGTTTAGCCTGTGTACTTGCAAGAGGAAGAAATCGAATTGATGAGCCAATTTGCAGATCAATGACTGAAAGTAATGGAGACGGCTTGGACGAAGTTAAGATTCAAATCATAACTTGAAGCAAGAGTATTGGCCAACCTTAATTCCTGCCTACACCTGAAGCGTCTGAAAAAGTTGCTGAAATATCCCACAATTAATTTGGTTTTATAAAAAATCAACTTACCTTCTTGGGTTTAGCAGGAGGGTTGAGATGTTCGTTTTTTAACCCCATTCCCTTGAGTATCTCAGCAAGTTGTTTTGTGTCAATACCACAGTTATTCGCCACATTTTTCTGACAGCGAATATGTACGTTCATATTACAAACTAGAAATAAAAAATTAAACAAGTTTCTACAATAATAAAATAGTTACGTCACAATCTGACCTTTTGAAGGAATATAGATATACTACAAATAATAAGTACCATGCAGAAAAAAAAAAAACATTATTAGTAATAATACTATTTGAAAAGTCCAATCGAATAGAACAGAAAGCAAAAGGGTAATAACGAGGGATAATAACAGGGAGAATGGGATACAATTGAAGAACTGCTTGAATTAGTCAATAGAAAATTAAAGTCTGAAAAATGAAAAATGTGATGCATAGACAATTTTTAGATAAGTTTAAAACGAATAGCAACAAAAAAGCAGCGAAAGTGGGAGAAAAAGAGAGAGAGGAGGAGGGTAAAGAGAGGCGGGGAAGGGGATTTTCCTGATTTATTTTTTGAAAAAACAAACTTTGTGGAATCTTACTCCGTTGTTTCCGTAGAGCTTAGACTTAGAGCAATTGAGACAGTATGATATGGTTGACTGGAAGTCAGCCATATGTCTTTTGGGTGCAGTTCATCTCTCTGTGTCTGATATAGACCTAAGGGAAAATAATGCTCTAAAATGCAAGCTGACGATTAATGACCACCATAACCCTAGCCATAACAGAATGATATGCAATGAAGTAGCAGGACTTCTTAGCTAATAATACAGCATATCTCCATCAGATGGATGTTCCCATTAGACTGAGCCCCAGGGATACGATGGGAAAAAGAGCAAATGCCCTTCCTTCTTTTATTTTCATTTGATTCAAGAGGGACTTCAATTATTTATAACCAGCTAAAAAAGGGGGAAAACTGCTTCTAAGTAACATTCTCTTTAACAGCGGGCTAGATCCCTTTTCTTTTTGCCACGCCTTCTATCAATCAGAAGTATAGAAACAGCACGTTTTACTTGAATCTCATATTTCTGCAAGAAAATTCAGTGGTTTAAAATATTATTGATGGGAAGCAAGAATTTAAGAAAATTTTCGCCCTGTTACAAACCATTGTTTTTCACCACAAAAAGAAGAACCAATTTTAAAAAATGACAAATTTCTTAGAAAACAAGATAGTCCACTAGTAGAGTAGTAGAATAGTAGAATATTTTTATTTATAACACATACATTAATAAACGTCACAAAACAGCGCACATGCATGGTGGCATAATTTAGCGCTGAAAATATTGCCAACGAAAATACACATCCATTTTCTAACTAAATTTTACAACAACGAAAAAAAAAACCCAATGAACAAAATGCTTAGCATATCATAAGATATTTCTTCCCCAGTCTTAGAAAATGTCGCTTGTTGCTGCATTCTCGAACTGATGCTGGAATTGAGTTCCAGATTTTTGGGCCAGTGTGACGGATGCTGAATCCGCTCTCGATGTCGGGCGAATTTCGCACGAAAAGTCTGAACGATGCGTAGTAGGATAATTATGAAATTGAGAATTAGTTGGAAAAATGCTGGAGAAATTTACAGGTAAATTACTATATTGATAATCGTGACAAATACTAGAGATAGAAATTAAATGAAATTGGTACAAAGAGAAAATTCCTGAAGTCCCATATAGGTGTCTAACTGAAGATCTGCAATCAACATTAAAAAGAATCCTCATTGGTTTATTCTTAAGTATTTGGAGAGATTTGAAATCAGACGAAAAGGTAGATGCCCAAACCGAAATGCAATAGAGAAAATATGGGTGTACGAAAGAATAATAAATAGATTTTAGAATAGCTTTAGGAAAGAAATGACAAAGATGAGTTAGCATGCCAATATTTCTGGCAGTTTTTAACGACAGTGTTTTTACATATTTTTGAAACGACAAAGTTTCATCTAAAATAATCCCAAGATATTTGAACTGATCTACCCGTTTTAATTCAAGACCATTCAAGAAAAGAGAGAAGGTATCTGACACTACTCATCCAGTTCGCGAAAATAACATATATTGGCATTTTTTTTCATTAAGAGCTAGTAAATTCCTTGAATACCAATCAGATACAGTTAGTAACGTACTTTCGAGGTTATGGAAAAGAACTGATAGGTCCCGGTGAGAAGCAAAAATTACTACATAATCAGCAAACATTATAATTTTACAAGAGGCAAAACTTCAGGCAAATCATTTATAAAAAGAAGAAATAGAATAGGCCAAAGGACAGAGCCCTGAGGCACTCCGTAATTAATCGGAAGTTTCGGAACGGAGATCACGAGATTTATCAACACAATCTAGTCGTCTCCCAGAAAGGTAAGATGCAAAAAATTTAACAGCTTGTGTTGAGAACCCATAAGCCTTGAGTTTAAAAAGAAGCAACGAATGATTTTCGGTGTAAAACGCCTTGGCGACATCAAGAAAAATCGCCAACGCGTGTTGACCATTGTCTAGTGAATCATTAATATTTAGTAAAAGCTCATGAATGGCCAGTTCAGTTGAATTTCCTTTTATAAAATCATATTGAGACGTGTGTAAAATCTTAGTATCAAATAAATATTTTTGTAATTGACTATTTGCAAGTTTTTGCAAAATTTTGCTGAAAACCGAAAGTAGAGAAATGCCTCTATAATCTGAAGGGTCAGTTGAACTCCCAACTTTAGATAATGCTGTAACATTTGCGTTTTTTTAAAGCTCAGGAAAAACCCCATGCATAAGCGATAGATTAAAAATATTTGCCAACAAAGGTGAAATGCTTGACACTATTTGCTTTACGGTTTGAGCCAAAAATCCATACTCATCCTTAGAAAAACTCCGTTTAAGCTTCAGAATAACTTTTTCAATCTCATGAGGCTTAATCTCAGAAAAAGAAAACGAATTTTCTGCATGTTGCTCATTAACTGGAACAGAAGGGGAATTCAGTTGTATATTCATAGTCGATGCAAGTCTAGAACCAATATTACTGAAATAATCCCCAAAAGCATTTAAAATTTCATTGGGCTCAGTAACAACATTTTCTCCATTTAAAACAAGGCAATTAACACTTGTACTTTTACGACTATGAGGACGTATCTTTTCATTTATCAATTGCCATGTTTTTCTCATATCCTATTTATACTCCAAAAATTTCTCTTTATATTATTTTCTATTCTCTTTTCTGATATTTTATTTTAGCTTTTTCCTATAAACTCTGAATTCTTCAAACGACTCAGGTATCTGTAATTTTAAATAAATCTTAAATTTTCTATTTTTATGTTTTAACGATGTCAAAATACCTTCAGTAATCCATGGGTCAAATTTCTGCGCAAACTCTCCATGCGAAACTCGTGTTGAAGAAGCCCGATCCCGCAGTCGCATCATTTGATCAATAAAATCTGAAAACGCAGCATTTGCGTCATCTGAGCCATAAAACGAACTCCAATCATGGTCACTAATTAACTGACGTAGAACTTTACAATCAATCCATGTATATCATTTTTTTTTAATTATCCATTGTTGAATCTCGATGTTGTTTATTACTATTATTTAAATTTAAAAGAACACTCACCGGAAAATGATCCGACATATCAGAAAAAATTACTGACGATTTTTCAGCATCAAATAAAACAGGAGAGAAAAATATATTATCTAATAATGTAGCTGTGTTAGCTGTAACTCTTGTCGGCAGAGAAATACTTGGAAGAAAATTAGAACACAACATCATAGTTAAAAACTACTTATTATTTCCAACATCGAGATTCAAAAGATCAAAATTAAAATCACCCGAAATCGGTTTTTTCAACGCTTCTATATTTTTCAACAGCGGTTCAAAAACTAAAAAAAATTTTTTTGAGTTACCCAACGGAGATCGATAAACAGACCCGAAAATAAATGGATTACAGCTCAAAGGTACGACTTCAACAAAAATAGTCTCACATAACCCTTCATCAAATACAGACAAATCACTGAGAATACTAAAAGACCAGTCATCACGAATATACAGATTCTGACCTCTCGCAGCTGACACCTTGTACGCGAAATACACTTCATCCCGGGCAGATCTAACATTGTAAGGGGTGTATTAGCAGACAAAAAAGTTTCGCAAACTCCAACACTGTCTATAGGAATAGATGCAAGCAAGAGTTTCAGTTCATTCAATGCAGTTTATAACTCCTGGGCATTTACATGTAACGATCAGATCGGAAAATCACAACTTTTTGCTTTATCCGATAGAAACTCGCCTGAAGAATAATCAGATTCAGATGGATAATTTACACAAGGCATATCTTTATCACTTCCGGTAGCTGAATTTAGAATAACATCTAATTTCAAACGAGAATCAAGAAAACACTGAAAACGATCCATAAGCCAAACAAAAAGGAAAAGAAAAATTCACCGCTTCTTAGTTTAGACGATAGGTTCATATGACACATTGCGAATCTGAACTACGTCGGAAATTGTTTTACACGGAATGATTTGCTAACCGCACTTGACATAAACCACACCTCGTAAAGTCCATACATTTTTCAATTCAAACTTATTGCGCGCAATCTTGTAGATTTCTTGCCTTTCCCTGGTTAGAGCCTCATTTACATAGATTCGGGAACCTTTCAAATTCTTGCGATTGCGCAGGATCTCAACTGCAGAAGCCTCAGTAAAAAATGTAAGTTCAATCGGAGTTTTTATTTCCGATGCACCTCCCAAACGCCTTGCACCCTTGACAACGGATTTATCAAGATCGAGTCCCATTTCACTGTTAAGTCGAGCTAATACTTTCTCACCAAGGTGAGGCAAATCACGCGCGGGAGAGTCGATCCCAGATACAAAGACCTTAGTTAGAAGAGAAGACTGGTTTATATCATCCAGCTTAGTTTCAAGCTTTTGGAGCTTTGCGCAATTTTGAATTCTTGCCCACAAATCACCAAGTGATTTCTCAATCAGTTCAAATATATCCTTGAATTGCAGATCAATCGCCTCATAGACAGCTTGCGTAACAGTATCAAGAAAATCTTACTTTATCTGTGTCACCGAAGAACTCCCTAATCTACTGCACTGGTCTTTCACTCTCCTACGAATTTCATCCTGTATGCCGTCACGAAGGTTAACAATTTCTGACTGCATCAAGTTAACCGACTCAGATAAATCCCCGGCTAAACCTTCCGAGTCCTCCATAAACAGCCATATCGCACCGCCATCTCTCAGCGCTTCTTCATATTTCTCCGCGTAATCCCATATATTCTCTGACGTTACTATCTTAATTTCGTCAGTTCCGTAACAGCAAACTTCATAATTACTCCCATCATCTTTGACAGGTATCAAACGCGTAATTTTGCAAGGCCACAGCTTGTAATATTTAAATTGGGCAAACGCCCAAATTCCCACTTGCATAGCTTTGGCAAATGACAAAATGAAAAAAGCAAAATCTCTCTCTCAATGCGTCCGCACACCTTGTGTGTATGAATGTCTAACAGCGACTGATGACAGCGGGTGGGATCAAATAAAGGTAGAGCTGAAAACAGCCGGTGAAAAATTTACCAAGTGTCCAAGTTAAAATATCCAAAAAAGTACGATATAACACTCTTGTGTTAACTAGTCAATGACTGAATGAAGAATAAGAAGTTTACTACTTAGTCTACTGACTAGACTTAGTCACTAGATGACTTAGACTACTGACTTAGTCATCTAGTAGTTTACTGACTAGATGAAGATTGGTTCATATATAGATGTCATTGCGGCAGAATATACCGAAAATCGGAATTTATATCCTACAGTGTAGTCCAAATTCGAAAAAGGTCCATGTTGAAGGTGGAAGAATCGTCAAGGTCGACGACATCCTTGCTTAATAAGGATATCAGCTTAAAATTTACTGACTTTCTTTTTTTTATCAGCGGTAAGAAATATTTTGGAAGAACCATAGATATTGCTTGATTATTCTTAAAAGTAAATGAATCAAACAGTATGGGAAGCTGGTAAGAGATAATACTTTAGCAGAGCTACGTGCTCGTACTCTTATCAAGGGGGACACAAATTTATTGGACAATTTGAATAAGAAGTGCCAAGAAATTCAGGAAAAATTTAGAACTTGAGGAGAAAGGGGACAGAAGACCTAAGTACGTGCAGGCTTATGGTACTTACAAACTGATTTAAGATACTCAAAATACTAGAAACACGAGAACTAAAACTAGAAACACTCAAAATCAGCCTTTTTTATATTTCACTTTATTCTGTGATCAATCAATTTTCTACTTGATTCTATGCAGAACATGGGTTAATTAATAGAAATTTATAGAAATATTGGGTATAAAGACGAGCATCAATTCCGAAAAATCTCAAAGTTTCATTACCTGGCTCGGCTAATTTCCTCGAAATATAATTAAGGAAGCGATCGTTTACCATCCTGGCACAATTAGTTTTTTTTTTATCTTTGACCCAATGTAAAGCAAAAGCAAAAAAAGTAGAAAAAAATATATACAGATAATCTTTAGATTTTTATGATAAACAATCATTTTATTGGTTCTAGATGTAAGTCGTTTTTTTTCTTATTATCTCCCCACACTTAGTCATTTTATAGGCTTTATATGTTAATTATTTTTTATCTTATTCGCTTCCTACAGGTTTTCTCAGATTTAGTTATTTTATTAGGTTTAGATGTTTGTCGTTTTTCTCTGTTAGTTTCCCACACGTAATCATTTTATTGACTCTAGATATTGGTCATTTTTTCTATTACTAGTTTCCGATACTTTTCCCACACTTAATAATCAGTTTCCACATTAATTTCCCAAACCATTTTAATGGTACAAGATTTTAGTTGTTTTTCCTCTTATTAGTTTCCCACAATTTTTTTCAAAAAGTAAATAAACAAATAAAAACCTGAGCATTGTAGCCCTTGTTTGAAGAGTCCATACAAAAGTGATCCGCAATGGTCGCAGAATGTGAACCGCTTGTAGTTGTGAATCTAAAAGGAAAGTTTGACGAAAATTAGCCTTCGAAATAGGTCACAGATTAATATATCATAACTTTCAACTTCCTCATTCTTAATAGCAAAACCTTGGAGATGAATTAAAACAGGCGGCATTGACAAATAATATCAAGTGACGTAATGATTATTTGCCCTTGCTTCATTTGAATGTAACTTAGTAAAAATTAGTTAAATATTATTTTTGGGCGTTCTAATTAAAAAAAATAAATATGTTGTCATATCTTAATTCCCGCAATAGTAGCTAGTTAGCGGGCACCAAGGGGTGACAGAAGAACTGAATCTAACAGGGTTGTCACATGTGTTTACAGTGCTGTAAGTAGCAGATAATTATCCCCTGGCCTTTACTCTACTTCGAAGCAAAAGTAATCCAAAACTAAAAAAAAAATCATGGTAAATTGATATAAAACAGTAGAAGAGACTTCCAGCCGGGTGACAACGCTTCTTGACCTGAGAATAAATAGCTGTTGACCCTTTTTTCAATTAGGAAATAAAATCATGGCTAACCATTTTTCTTTCCTGCCTTTACGTTCATGTAAGCCATTATTCTACTGTCTATCAGTACCTTCTGTTTCATTCAATTACTTCTTATCGTTTTCAATCAGACAAGGAATCATTTCTGCAGACGAAAATACAACTACCTCAACTACACATCCTGTTCTAAACTTAAGCATTCTTTCGTCATAGCACAACTACTACATACTACCAATTTTCCACAGGATTTTATAAGATCAAACTATAAAAAAAAGTGAGTTGAAAATCTAAAACAAATTAGCTTATACAGGTCTAATCAAAAAGTATTGAGACTGATATGATTAATCGTAAACCAGGTTTGAGCAAGAACTTGCACGTGCTATATTAATCTAGCTTTATATGTTGGGAAATATATTAGACATAGATTAGATAAAAATTTTCTCAGTCGGCTTCTAGGTGCGACTAAGTAAAGTGTGTTTTTTACGTCCTGTCGGATTTCATTATAGAACAACGAGTGTGCATTTGATTTTGCCATAAACTGGAAAAACAGCTACAGAAACCTACCAAATGTTATCATTAGCTTATGGAGATGAAACCATGTCCCGTGCTCGCGTTTTTGAATGATTTAAACGATTTAAAGAGGGTAGAACAACTGGTGAAGGTGATGAACGCGAAGGACGCCTGTCAACAAGCCACAATGAAAAAATGACCCAAAAAATACGAACAGCAATACGAAGTAACCGTCGTTTGACTCTAAATCTCATTTGGATCAGGAAAAACCATACTGACGAATAATTTAGACATGAGAAGAGTTGCAGCCAAATTTGTTCCAAAACTGCTCCCAAATGAGCAAAAAGAAAACCAAAAACAGATTACCACTAATTTGCTAGAGTGTTCCAAATCTGATGATCTCTTTTTTTTTTAAATCAATTATAACTGATGATGAGACTTGGGTATATGGCTAAGATCCAGAAACGAAGGTACAATCTTCGAAGTGGAAGATTTCTGATTCACCACGACCCACAAAAGCTCGTCAAGTCCGGAGTCAAGTGAAGGTTATATCGACCTTTTTTTTTAAACTATCAAGTTGTTGTTCATCATGAATATGCTCCAAAAGGACAGACCATAACAAAGGAGTACTACATTGATGTACTTTGCCGTTTACGAGACGCTGTACGAGTAAAAAACTCGAGTTTAAAGAGTCTGGTAGTCGGAAATTGCATCACGATAATGCACCAGCCCATTCAGCCCATACTGTACAGCAGTTTTTGGCCAAACATGATCTCCATCATCCCAGTTGTTTCTCAACTCCCCTATTCGCCCGACCTAGCTTTACGTGATTTTTTTCCAAAGATAAAAATGGCGCTTAAGGGTAAACGTTTTCAAGATGTAAACGAAATAAAACAAAATGCGACGGAGGAGCTACGAGGAAATTCTGAAAATGACTTCCAGATGTGTTTTCAAAAATGGAAGGAACCTTGGAGAACATGTATAGACTCGGAAGGAGCATATTTTGAAGGAGATTGAATGTAATCTAAAAAATTATCTAATAAATATGCATATTTTTTTTACAGTCTCTTTACTTTTGATTAGACCTGATATTACTTTTACCTTTTGTTAAGCTAAATGAGTATAAATAAACAAAAATTGAAGCAAAAACAAAGCAGAAATTAACACTAACAGTGAAGCCAAATTCAAAAACAACGTAAATTACCACAACTAAGGTGGTTTGGTCGTCCCTCATCCCCCCCCCCCCAAAAAAAAGAGGTAGTATCATTGGCTACATGAGAGGTAGGCATTGACTACGTCAAAGGTTATATGGCGATAACTATCATTACTTTGACTCAAGTTACCATTAACAAAGAAAACTCTTTGATCTTATGCACTAAATAGAGGGTAGTTGGCTATTTGATATAAGTTATTCTCTTTTTGTATTCCTACCATCATTTTAAGCTTCTAACTGTGATAAATATGATCATATTTCATCCCCAATAGAAAAGATTGTCATCCCTAATGATTTATCACCAGTTACACAGTAATTCATTGTCTCACCCGATGATTTTTTTGCCTAGATGATTTAACATTATTTTTGCATCAATTGTTTCTTCCCTCCCCTGTTGAGTTGGGGGTTTACCTTCAGACGATCGTTTTGTGCTTAAATGTTGAACAGCTTGCATATAGACTCACTTTGGAATGAAAAAACAGAAATTCAAAAAATAAAAATTAAAGGAGCTAAAAAAAAGTAGGTAGTTAGATGGAAAAAACAGAAGAAAAAACTCAATGAAGGCATGACCTTAATTTGTTTGCTGTTTCCGCGATCCCTCTTTGGTGTATTCATTTTAACCATTTACCTGGTGATTTTTTTATGCAACAGCAGCACAGCTACAGACAGATGATTTTATTTTCAGGTGTTTGATAGATGGCGTTGTATTATTTATAGACAAATAAAATAGAGGAGTTTCATCTCTTTTCTACTAATTTATGTCCGAGGAGCCTACTTAGCGAACGAAGTTGCGACATCTGTTCGTCGTTAAAATAGCCTGTTCTATTATAAGGAAAATGAAGATATAGGGAAAATATTAGAAGTTGCAACCGATGCACACAAAACTACTGCTGACTTCTCTCCTCCTTTGGAAAATAGTAGCCTGAAAAACAATGTTTAAAATTTTGAACATCCCACCCCCCAGCATACAGAAACACGTATATATGCACGCTCACAGTCACCGGTAAACCCAAATGCACATACAGAACACAAAAACAAACATGCACAAGGGTTGGAGCTATGTGCACCTATAATACTATATACGATACGATATACAGAAAAAACATAAAATAAATAAAACTGAATTAAAAACAAACTGCAAAAACCTTAAAATCTTAAAAGAATCTTAAACAGAAGAATCCCAGCTACCATTATTAGTTATAAATAAAATTGAAACTTATCAATCAATTAAACTCAGACTGAGACTTAATTCACACGATTCTTCTTAGTCACAAAGAAAATACAATTACATTTTCAAATTTTATCCACCAAGCATCGTTAGCAAACGTTTCTGAACAGTTGAAAAAAAAACACACAAAATACATGAATTTAAAAAAAAACAACAACTAATAAACCCTGCGTCAAAAATCTGGCGATGAAGTATAAATGATTAAGAATTCGGCGTAAAGAGATATATTATAAAAACGAAGAAACTTTCCAAAACAAGGTGTTTTCAGTGTACTTTCGAAAATACCCTAAAAATTCATTACCAAAATTAATAAATTGAAACTGATGGCCCAGGCAGTCGTGGTCGACATCTAAGTAATATTTTGACCTGTAATCTTTTTTCTGAAAAACATTTTTTTCAAATTAACCTACCTGAAATCTATGTGGAACATTCACACTGAAACGCTGACCAGGGAGTTCTGATTCTTTTTGTTCCTTTATACCAGGACATCGAGTAACTACCAACTCGTGACAACGCTTATGAACAACACAAGTGCAAACTTGGCACTGATAGCCTTGCTTCCCAATACCCCTGGAAATAAAAGACTTAAATCCATAATTATTTACTACCAGGAAATAATACACTTTCCAAAATAATTTTTTATCATAAGAATGCAATACCTCAAAGACAACTTTTCAAGACTAAGAAAGAAGGAATAATGAAGAATTGCAAAATTTGCAGTAGGAAAAAATACATCATCTGGGCTATGTCAGACTTCAATGCGTTCATTCCTTTGATATGGATCAAGACAAAATAAGTCACGTGACTAAGTTGGCAGAGATTTTGATCCAGACCTGGAATTTTGGTTGAGAGGGGTAGGAGAACTATAGAAAAGGTTTTTCATGGACTCTATTTAAAAAAAATAGCTAGTCGAAAAGTGGCTTACGTTTTATTTTTGCAATTGGAGTTAGCCCCCCCCCCCAAAAAAAATATAGCCTTCCCAACAAGCCCTTTTTTCGAATCATTTCATAGTAGAACAAGAGGTCAAAATAAATCCATCATTAACTTTTAAGTTCTTCATGCTCGCTACAGTAGATATCCAGGTCTGATTAAGAGAAAATAATGAAAATGGGATCTATTTCAACTATGAGCTCAAAAGTTGGCTCTTAGTTCAAAACAAATATTGAACAGTGTTTTAGATTATTTTTTTTTTGTTCTTCTGCGCGAAGCTTCAATATGCGGCTAGAATTCCCAATGGCCTACAATTTGGGGCAATAGCCTTTACAGTTAGGGTTTAGCGAAATCTAGGCGCTATATTTTTCAAAAAACGGATGTATAAATTATACGTTTGTAAATACAATTTATTTATAAAACTAAAATAACTACAGCAGACAACAAATAAGAATACAGCATTATATTTTTGTCAGAATACAGCATTATATTTTGAGGTGGCCTTGATGAGTTTTCATAAATTCGAACCTATTAAACTACAGACCACACATGTGCTTTGGCAAAACTCATAAATTATTTGTTATGTACTTAGTGTGTTTGTATTTTGGACTCTTATATTGATACATTGTTATCAGATTTACAATCAACAGCCTCAAAAATTCTTTAATTTTACCAGACCTTGGTGTTGTAATATTAGCATCATATTTGTAATCAACAGCCTGAGATAGTTGTAATTAAGTGCATTGGTGAAAATTAAACCCAAATTGTGAAATATTTGCTTTTATGTTTTGTTATGCTACAAAAGTAACCTTAATTTTAAATCGACAAGCTAAGATACCATTAAATACCCAGTTTGGTGGAAATCAGACATCACTTGTTAAATGTCCACTTTCTTTGTTCTGATTTAGGACAGTCATAGTGAAATCTCGGCTAAAGAGGGTCAAACGCGGAGCATTCACACAGGAGTGTACGCACTGATGAACAAAGAGAATCGTAGACAGTAGACATTATTTATCCAAGCAAACTGGGAACAGTAAATATCTACTGCTGATTAAAATGGGTTGGCTACAGATCGCGCATATTGAAGACATGAGGTTCAGAAGTGGAACATACACAGCATTAACCACAGAGGGTAAGAGAAGGATCGTAGGTTAAATTGACTGAAGGGCTTGGAGTTCGAGCGTGCGCACTATTGACCAAAGAGGTTGGGGCGGAGTGTGCACATTATGTACTTAAAAGAAGTTTGGATACGGAGCATACACATAGTTGACCAAAGGAGTCGGAGACAGTGCACAAGCAATACTGAGCAAACGTATGATCAATCGCGCTGTTTATGATAGGAAGTCGGAGACAGAGTGTAAACACTGCTGGCCGAAAGGGGTAGAATATTGAGCGTACACAGGTTTTACCACAGGAGGTCGGAGGCGGAGCGTACGCTCTATTTACCAAAGGCGATTGAAGACAGAGCGCACGAACTGTCGACTATGAGGAGCGAGGGACGGAGCATAATTACGGTTGACCACAGGGAATTCAAGACATAGCATATACACTGATTATCCAAGGAACTGCAGACGATTGACCAAATATGGTAGGAGAAAGAGCGTATGCAGTTTTGACTAAAGGGAGTCAGAGACGGACCGAACGCACAATCGACTGGAGGATCCCAAAATGATCACGGGTCAAAAGAAGCACTAAATGCTTATGTTTACGAATTTTAGAGCGGAGGGGTATTTAGAGGAGGCAAGGTAATTGAAAATACTTATTTGACTCTGATTTCAACAAGTATAAAATATATACCTTTTTGTTGAAACGTATGGTTATTCGCATAATTTTGGGCTCTTGTCCTGGAGCTGCACTTGCCATGTCAACCAAAAAGACATCTTTTTGGTAAGTAATCAGTAATCTTTTATTGACAAAAACACATGACAAATAAATTTCTAAACTGGTCGACGGAGAGCAGGGCTCGATGTGTCGGCCATAAACAAATATAAGAAAATGCCGAAATAACAAATACAGGATATATAAAAAAAACATACAAGGTAGGAGATGACAGAGGGAGCCCTAGCGCGAGAACACTACAACACAAATCATACTAATATCAATTATTCATCGATCCCAACATCCAGACAAAGAACCATTTTTGAAATATGTTTTTTCAAAGAAGAAACTTGAAACTTGGGAACAATTCTACTAAATTAAGTTTATTTACTATATGAGGAATCTGATTGAAAATCTAGCTCTTTCTGATTTAATTGGAGGAAGGCGATACTTCTTGGAGCGGACGTGGTGGGCAGGAGAAATCAGAGTCTCAATTATACCCAAATTATGGAAATAATTTGTTGAAGATTGAATATCATAATACCACATTGCTGTATGCAGGTCCTTCAGTTGTTTAAGATTAAGTATATTGAGAAAAACATGTAAAGTTTGGGTTTCCGAGAGATTTTGAAGCCTCATTGGGTAATGAACAAAAATACCCAGAATTATAATTGCCTTATTTTGAATTATCTGAAGAGGTTGCAGATGGACCGTAAATGTGTTGAGATAGATTACAGGGCAATAATTTAGATATGATTCAATGAATGGTATAAAATTTTAAGGATAGACAAGGGTAACGCATATCTCAATCTATTAAGACAACCAAAGTTATGGCAAAGTTTCATACTCAATTAGCCAGGTTGTTTATAGAAGGAGAAGAGCTCATCGAGAATGATCCCAAAGCAAGGAAATTATTTTACTCTTTTTATCCTGCTTTGATTTACAATTAAGTTTTCTATGGTAATTATATTTATTGCTCGCTGTAACCGCCCACAAATCATGAATTCAGTTTTAGAAAAATTTAGAGCTAGGTAGTTACATGCAAACCATTCATTCATTGCTATCACCATTTTCTCAACCAATAAAGATGAGACTTTAGCTTTTATTGTTACCGCTGTATCATCTGCAAAAATTACTGCGAAGCTACTATCTTGGGGGAAACACCTCGGAAGGTCATTTATATAAATCAAAAATAGTAATAGGCCAAATATTGATCCCTGGGGGACTCCAATATCATCAATAGCAATATGGCTTGATAGGTGCCCATTTATTTCTGCCTGAATTTTTCGACCACGCAGGTAAGATTTTACTAGATCTAGGCCTTTACCTCTAATACCTGTGTTATTAATTTTCTCCACAAAAATTTCGTGGTTTAGCGTATCAACTGCCTTTTTTATATCATAGAAAAGAGTAGACACATGATTATCATCATTTAATGAATCATTAATCTCTAAAATTAGTGCCGCAATAGCTTGTTCAGTAGAATGACCCGACCTGAATCCAAACTGATTTTTAGGAAATAAATTCCTTTTATCAAAATACGAAACAATTCTTTTTTTTTATAATTTTTTCTAGAACCTTAGATATTGGAGGAAGAATAGCTATTGGTCAGTAGTTGCCTATATCTGTCTTATCACCTTTCTTATGAATTGGAATAACTCGTGCAGATTTCCAAACTTCTGAAAAGATCCCTGATGATATAGATGCATTTAAAATGTGAAGCAATGGAACATGGGTTACAGAAACAATTTCTTTAAGAATACTTGTGGAGAGTTCATCTAGACGTATGGAACTGCCAGTCTTTAAATCCTCAATTACTTTCTGGAACTCACCAAAAGCAACAGGGACCTGCAACATACTAGAATTTTTTAGATAGTGAGAAATAATGGTTATATGAATAAAACGGAGATTCCGGGGAATTTAGTTCAACAGTAGTGTTAATACGAGAAAAATAATTACAAAAATAATTCAACTCCATTTTCATTTATGATCACTTCAGGGTGTGGTGTCTTAGTATTATTTCCAATTTTTTCCTTGATTAAATTCCATGTAGTCCGAGGTGAATCAGATTTTTTAAATGAATTTTTATAATAAAATTGTTCAGTAGTTCGAAGAATTTTAACCAGCAAATTTTTATAATTTTTGAATCGTTGTACATTGTGAGCCCAAGGGTATTCCATTTTTATCTTATAAGTCGATTTTTTTCCTTGACAGATTTTAAAAGTGATAAAATTATCCAAGGTTTTTTTGACGATGTTTTTTTCTGATATATATTTTTAAATGGGCAGTGAAGGTCCAGTTTTCCATCAAAAATTCGATAAAGCATATATAGGGAAGTCTCTGGGCCATTCTCATTAGTAACTTCACTCCAATCTAAATTCCTAAGATTAAATTTCAATCCATTCATATTTGCATTTGAGAAACTTCTCCTTTACAAATAATTTTCTTTATTGGCTATCTATTGTGCTTTGAAATTAGACGCTAAAATGCAGCGATCAGATGTATCTTCCAGAGCCAAGAATGTGACTTCACAAGGATGAGATGCAAAAATGTTATCAATCAGAGAAAAAGAAGAATTTGTTATGAGTGTCAGAATAAAACATACTGGGTTCATACCATGAGAAAGTTTACACTCTAAAAATTGAAGGACATGTCGGTCATGTCCTTGCTGGCTTGATGGGAGACATCCCATCAAGTCAATATTGAAGTCTCCAAGGATGAAAAATGGCATTCGAAGATTTGATATTACACTTAACATATTTTCAAATTTATCAATAAAGTCTGCCATGCTAGACGAGGGAGGGCGATAAATTGCAGCAATTAAAATGTTTCATTATTTGGTAAAAAACATTCAACAATACAGCTGTCAAAAGTCGTTTCAGTATTTAGATATAGAAATTCTTCTTTCATCCGTGTCGGAATATAATTTTTAACCAGTATTGCTAAGCCAACTTGCTTTTTTCGATTCCTGCTTACATGAAAAGATTGGGAATCGCTAATATTACTTCTATTTGCCAAACTTTCATCTAAAAATGTTTCGCAAACTCCAAGAATATCCGTACCCAATTCAAATAAAAAAATTTCAATTGCACCTTGCCCGCTCCTCCATCCACGACAGTTCCAAAAAGATATAGTGAGAATGAAAAAACAGGAACTTTCTTACATTTATGGATGTCAACAGCAATTTATGTTCCTGTTTTATGTCTGTTCGTTGTCAGTGAGAATGGACATGCTCGACGCGAATGTTATGAGATTGTTTGGCGAACCTAACCTGAGAACTTGATCTACATAATCGGCGGGGAAATTATTGATTCACGAAGGGGGAATTAAGAAACATTATGGTTTCTTTGATCTTGAGGCGAACCTAACCTGAGAACTTGATTTACATAATCGGCGGGGAAATTATTTATTCACGAAGGGGGAATTAAGAAACATTATGGTTTCTTTGATCTTTAGGCTAACCTAACCTGAGAAATTGATTTACATAATCGCTAGGGGAATGTATTGATTCACGAAGGGGGAATTGAGAAACATTATGGCTTTCTTTAATCTTAGGTCTGAGGGATAAACGTTCTTTAGGTCAGAGAGAAAAATTAATATTCTATTTTTAAATTGGGCTTCATTGATCTTTACTGTCAGGAGTTAGAAATGACATCACTTGTTATCTTGGAATTATGCGGGAGGCTAAAGAGATAGAAATTCTATTTTTAAATACGGCTTCACTGAGCTTTAAGTCGGACAGATAAATTGATATTCTAACGAAACCTTAATAGTGTAGCTAGGAAAATTTATGAGATGAAGAGATTAACGTAAGAAAGGGTTTCCTAGAAATTTGAAATTTGAATGCACAGAGATGCCAAAAACAAAAGGAACACGCTGAGATTACTTTTAGGGGATTATTTGGGTGAAACAGTTTTATTCATTTTAGGGAATTATTTCGGCGAAACAGTTAGAGATATTTTAAAAGATGATTTTAGAAAAGGTTTTAGAAGAGGTTTTGAGTGTGGTCGTTATAGTAAACAAGTTCTATTTGTACAGTGTCGTGAGGTCCTCTACCCCAACCCCAAAGGGCCCCGATCGCCCAACCCCGATCCAAAGGGCTCCAATCCCCAAACCCCACACAAGAAGGAACCCCCCGGTCCCCCAAAGCTCCCAGGGCGCTCCCTCCGCCCCCCCAGACCCCCAAAGGCCCCCCCCGGGCCCCGTCTTTCGTTGATGTATGTTGTCTGAAACCTATAGTTTGGGATGAGCAGTTTGCTATTTTTGACTTTTCTGAGCTAGGTTTCTTAGCCGTTCATAGGTATGTGTTGTCTGAAACCTATCATTTGGGATGGGTGGTTTGCTATTTTTGACTTTTCTGAGCTGGATTTCTTAGCCTTTCATAGGTCTGTGTTGTCAGAAAATTATGATTTGGGATGTGTAGTTTGCTATTTGGACTTTTCAGAGCTGGATTTCTTAGCCTTTCGTAGGTGTTTGTTGTCTGAAACTTCTAGTTTCGGATGAGTAGTTTGCTATTTCAGACTTTTATGAGCTAGGCTTTCCTAGTATATCGTAGGTGAATGTTGTCATAAAATTATGATTTGGGATATGTAAATTACTATTTCGGGCTTTTCTGAGCTAGATTTCTTAGTCCCTCATAGGTGTTTGTTGTATGAAACCTATAGTTTGGGATGAGTAGTTTGCTATTTTTTAATTTTATGAGCTATGTTTATAAGCATTTCATAGGTGTGTGTTGTCAGAAAATTATGATTTGTGATATTTAAATTACTATTTTTGACTTTTCTGAGCTAGATTTCTTAGCCTTTCATAGGTGTTTGTTGTCTGAAACCTATAGTTTGGGATGAGTAGTTTGCTTTTGGACTTTTCAGAGCTGGATTTCTTAGCCTTTCGTGGGTGTGTAATGACTGAAACTTATGATTTGGGATATGTAAATTAATATTTCGGGCTTTTCTAAGCTAGATTTCTTAGTCTTTCGTTTGTGTGTTTTGTCTGAAACCTATGATTTGGGATTTGTAGTTTTGCTTTTTGGACTTTTCAGAGCTAGGATTCTTAGTCCCTCATAGGTGTTTGTTGTCTGAAACCTATAGTTCGGGATGAGTAGTTTGCTATTTCAGGCTTTTCTCAGCCAAGGTTTATTAGTATTTCGTATGTGAATGTTGTCTCAAACTTATGATTTGGGATATGTAAATTACTATTTCGGGCTTTTCTAAGCTAGATTTCTTAGTCTTTCGTTGATGTGTGTTGTCTGAAACCAATGATTTGGGATGGGTGGGTTGCTATTTTTGACCTTTCTGAGCTGGATTTCTTAGCCTTTACTAGGTGTGTGTTGTCTGAAACCTATGATTTGGGATGGTTAATTTGATATTTTTGACTTTTCTGAGCTAGGTTTCTTAGTCTTTCATAGGTGTGTGCTGTCAGAAAATTATGATTTGGGATTTGCAGTTTGCTTTTTAGACTTTTCAGAGCTAGGATTCTTAGTCCCTCATAGGTGTTTGTTGTCTGTAACCTATAGTTTGGGATGAATAGTTTGCTATTTCAAGATTTTCTGAGCTTAGGTTTCTTAGTATTTCATGGGTGTGTGTTGTCTGAAACTTATGATTTGGGGTATGCAATTTGCTATTTCCGACTTTTCATAACCAGATTTCTCAGTCTTTCATAAGCGTGTGGTGTCTGAAACCTATGATTTGGGATGTCTGAGTTGCTATTTTTTGACTTTTCAGAGGTGGATCTCTTAGCCTTTCGTAGGTGTGTGTTGTCTGAAACCTATGATTTGGGAATGAATGGTTTACTATTTTTGACTTTTCTGAGCTAGATTTCTTAGCATTTCATAGGTGTGTGCTTTCAGAAAATTATGATTTGGGAGGTGTAGTTTTCCACTTAAGTTCTTTATTTCACAGAGACATAAAGAAATTTAAAGTTCAATTCTAAATTTTCGGTGGAAGGTAGAAAAAGTAATACCATACTTGTGAATATTTTCTCGAAGAGATGAAAAATTTAAAATACTGTTCCAAATTTTTCACAGAAGATGAAAAAGTTCAAGTTCTCTTCGGAATTTTACCAATGAACATAATTCAATTCTAATTTCTCCAGAGAAAACAAAAATCTTCTACTTCAGTTCTTTATTTCACAAAGACATAAAGAAATTTAGAGTTCAATTCTAAATTTTTCGGTGGAAGATAGAAAAAGTAATACCATACTTGTGAATATTTTCCCGGAAGATAAAAAGTTCTAGTTCAATTTAAAATTTTCGCAACGAAGTCAAGGAAAGTTCAAGTTCTCTTCTGAATTTTCTCAATGAAAAAGAAATTAGTCATTGATAATTTCTTTTTTTCCAAATAATATAAAATTTTCCACTTTAGTTCAGATCTGTCTCAAAGAGATGAAAAATTTAAAATACTGTTCCAAATTTTTCACAGAAGATAAAAAAGTTCTCTTTTGAATTTTACCTAAGAACACAAGTTAATTCTAATTTCTCCAGAGAAAACAAAAATCTTCCACTTCAGTTGTTTATTTCACAAAGACATAAAGAAATTTAGAGTTCAATTCGAAATTTTTAGGTGGAAGATAGAAAAAGTAATGCCATACTTGTGAATATTTTCACGGAAGCTAAAAAGTTCTAGTTCAATTTTAAATTTTCTCAACGAAGTGAAGAAAAGTTGAAGTTCTCTACTGAATTTTATCAAAGAACACAATTCAATTCTAATTTATCCAGAGAAAATAAAAATCTTCCATTTAAGTTCTTTATTTCACAAAGACATTAAGAAATTTAAAGTTCAATTCTAAATTTTTCAGTCGAAGATAGAAAAAGTAATACCATACTTGTGAATATTTTCCCGGAAGATAAAAAGTTCTAGTTCAATTTAAAATTTTCTCAACGAAGTGAATAATACTTCAAGTTATCTACGTAATTTTACCAAAGAAAAAGATTCAATTCTAATTTCAAAAGAGCAAATAAAACTATTACAATTAACTTATTTATTTAACAAAGACATAAAGAAATTTAAAGTTCAATTCTAAATTTTTCCGTGGAAGATAGAAAAAGTAATACCATACTTCTGAATATTTTCTCGAAGAGATGAAAAATTTAAAATACTGTTCCAAATTTTTCACAGAAGATAAAAAAGTTCAAGTTCTCTTCGGAATTTTACCAAAGAACATAATTCAATTCTAATTTCTCCAGTGAAAACAAAAATCTTCCTCTTCAGTTCTTTATTTCACAAAGACATAAAGAAATTTAGAGTTCAATTCTAAATTTTTCGGTGGAAGATAGAAAAAGTAAGACCATACTTGTGAATATTTTCCCAGAAGATAAAAAGTTCTAGTTCAATTTTAAATTTTCTCAACGAAGTGAAAAAAAAATTCAAGTTCTCTTCTGAATTTTACCAAAGAACACAATTCAATTCTAATTTCTCCCGAGAAAACAAAATCTTCCACTTAAGTTCTTTATTTCACAAAGACATAAAGAAATTTAAAGTTCAGTTCTAAATTTGAAATTTAGAGTTCAATTCTAAATTTTTCGATGGAAGATAGAAAAAGTAATACCATACTTGTGAATATTTTCTCAGAAGATAAAAAGTTCTAGTTCAATTTAAAATTTTCTCAACGAAGTGAAGAAAAATTCAAGTTCTCTTCTAAATTTTACCAAAGAACAAAATTCAATTCTAATTTCACCAGAGAAAATCATAATCTTCCGCTTAAGTTCTTTATTTCACAATAACATAAAGAAATTTAAAGTTCAATTCTAAATTTTTCGGTGGAAACAAGAAAAGTAATACCATACTTGTGAATATTTTCCCGGAAGATGCCTTTCTATGACGAACAAGTATAAGTTGAAATAGGGGTAAGTGCTTTTATTAGACAGTGAAAAACTAACACAAAAATACTTTGACGACATACATCAGTTATCGTCATCAGCAGATAAGCTCTGCAGATGACGTTCACTGATGTATGTTGTCAAAATATCCAGAACTTTCTGTATCTGTTTTTCAGTGTCTAACAAAAGGTTTTAACCCCATTTGAACTTTTATCTGTTCGTTAATTACTACGAGTCGGTTGATTATTGTTGAAGCTGTGTGAACATTGAATGTCGAATATGTCAACTTGAGAAAGCATGAATTCCAATAGATAAAGGTGAATTTTGCATTATGAATGTAAATGGAAAATATGTTAAATTTGTAATAAATTAGTGAATAAAATCGACTGTCTTCTCTCTCTCTCTAGTTCCTGCTTTGGGTGGATGGAAAAGAATCGAGAGAAATGTGCTACGTGCTATTCTACGCGGAGGTGCCAGATAAATATATTTTTTTTTCTTTTTGTTTTATTTTGTGTTGTTTTTTTTTTACAAGGGGTATCCTACAAACACTTATGCATAGGTTATTGCATTGTACAGATATCAGAAAAAGAGTTTTTGTAAACCAAGATATTTGACAAAAATTAAACAAGAATAGTTTACAGTGATATACGGTTCAGACCATAATAACAACAGAACTACTTGCTCTCTAATTCAAGAAATAAGTTTAGTTGGTGAACCAAAGTATGAGTTTCAAATAATCCAAGCTTTTTTGCTTTCTTTATAACTGTCATTGTGCTATTTTTATGACAAAACCTGGCTATCATAACTAAAGGGCTGATGTCTAACTAGTCATTCATTTACTTAGTTGTCCACCCAACATTTGTGTATGTTGAACTTCCTTATAGAAGAATCAACAGCCGTATTTTCAGGGAGACCAATCCCAAAGGACGAGCAGTACCTTACACAGTTGTTCTTCAAGTACTCAGTGGAGAGGGTGTCTCCTCTTGTAAATAATCTGACTGTACCGTTTCTCTACATGTTTCCAGTATTGGCTTGACAAAAGGCCGTACAAGTAGACAACCCACAGGAAGAACAGTGGTAGATGTATTTGCAGATAACAGACACCAATACTAATTCAAACCTCTCACTTGGAGATAGTGAAGTTACCCAATCGGTGCTATAAATCGTCCATGAGGCCCTAGTTTGAATTCTCTGGAGTGATGTCAGAAGGATTTTATGAGTCCTACAAAAAAAAAAAAAAAAAAAAGGCAGCCAAATTGGCCATAGGGGATAATGCAATACTTGGACACAGGGATAATCCAGCTCTTTGCTGTATATACTATTTAATGAGGGTTTCTTAGTATTAATTGGCAATGCCAATGCCAATTGGCAATGCCAATTAGTGGCAACTAATTGGCAATGCCAATTAGTTTTGAAGAGATTAAAAATGCTAATCAGCTTATTCTAAACCAATTGAGCTGATTTTTGTTTGTCAAAAAGTAAATTGCGTTACAAAAGAAGAAAAATCCGGCTTACCATATAAATTCTCGGCAATGAGAACAAAATGTTGGCTGACGCAAGAATGTAGCCATAAACTTATGTCCGTTAATTTGATGGACGCGACGACGCATAGCTCCTCGCCGCCTGTTAATTCCTTGCCTTTCTTTGAACTCCCTTGGCTTTTCATTTGTTCCTTCTAGAGATATAAAAGTAACTTATTTCCAAACTCTATCATGGTTGCATCAATAACTGCAACCTAGTAAAGAACAAACCCCAATAGTAACTTAAATTTTAAAAACCTGTTTTAAAAAATATTGCACTGCAACTCAACAGTCTATCAACTGTGCTGAAGAAAAAAAAACTATCTCAAAATTTTTATCAGATGATTTTGGGAAAAAGGTGGCGTGGGAGGGGGCCTAGTTGCCCTCCAATTATTTTGGTCACTTAAAAAGGGCACTAGGACGCTTCATTTTCATCAGAATGAGCCCTCTCTCGACGGTCTAGGCCCACTGGGTCGATACGATCACCCCTGGAAAAAAAAAGAAAAAATAAAAAATACGCCCCCGTGATCTTTTTCTGGAAAAAGTTACAAAATTCCACATTTTTGCAGATATGATCTTGAAACCTCTACAGTAGGGTTCTTTGATATGTTGAATCTGATAGTGTGATTTTCATTAAAATTCTATGACTTCGAGGAGGTCTTCCCCCCTTTTTTTTAGAAAATCTGACAAATTTTCTCAGGCTCCTTGATGGGATGGGAACAAGCTTTTGATGGGAACAACTAAACTTAATGGAACTTAAATATTTGGAATCAGCATTATAAGCATATTCTTTGGATATATGAACTGGTATCAAAATTCAGTTTTTTAGAGATTCGGTTACTATTGAGCCGGGTCACTCCGTACTTACAGTTAGTTCATTACCACAAACTATCTGATTACCCATTAAAATCCAAACAGAGACCACTGAAATATTGATCGTTTTTTCTGCGTTACCAAAAGTACTGCATTCATAAGACTTTACAGTTACACGAAATGTAACTAAACAAATAGAAAAGGGTTTTTGACTAAAGTGAGGAGCAAGGTTAAAACTTAAAAAAATATAAATTACTCTGTATATAAGGGGGACTGCCCCTTTCTCAACACCTTGCTCATTAAACAAAAGTTTTTTTAGTGCTTTGAAAAATCTTATCTTTCCAATTGCAAATTTTCTCTAAAAATTTGTAAAAAAATCCAAACTTCACAGTAAAGAGTAAGGCGCTAAAGAGGACACGGTCCCCTTCATATAAGGAATAATCTGTTCAAATAGGTTTCAAATCTCTTTCTTGCTCTCAGTTGAAAAGCTCTTTTTTTTTTATTTAATTTCTGATTGTTTTCCAAATCATACCCACACCTAACCAAGACATAATTTGATGTACCTGTCCCTTAAACCCCTGGTTTATTGCTTTTAAAATGTGTAAATCAATACCTGTACGTGTAGCGTCCTACATTTAAACTTTCTATTTCAATTTGGATAAAATTTGAAAATACTTTAAAACAATGTCAATAAATAGTATTTGGTAAAAAAAATCCTTAATATTACTGTAAAAGAATTTTGGTTGGATCAAAAGGAGTATTATTGTTTGTATGGGTGGAAATTCCGTAAGGCTTTTGATCTTCTACATAACTGAAGCCATCACAACCTCTACAGCAGGATTTTCTTATCGATAAATACATTGAAATACTTCATATAAATAGAAAAAGACAATAGCACCATTTAAAATTGTTGAAAACTAAGGTCCTTGCGGTATTTTCCATCCCAAAGAAATTTCCTGGAGGGGCTGATGATTACCTGCCTTGCCTTTTCACCTTTGTGCTGGTAGAAGTGGTAATGCAACATTTTAGCTGTATAGAGAAACAATTTAATTTACATTTACTCTCCCCTACCTCTTTCAACATTTATCGGAGGTCTCATGAAGAGTAAGCAGTTTTTCCATTAAAATGTAATTTTTTAGGAATCTACCCTGCCCCCACCTGAACAATGACTCAACCCCCTCGTTACAGCTGGTACGCAATTACAGATATCAACTTGGTTGATCCAGTACTGCCACTAGGTGGCATTACTTCTTTTACAACTGGAAAGCCTAAATTATAGTTATTCATACTTTTAAATCGATTAGCTTCAGAATTTTGATTGCAAAATTCTTCCTCTTCGGGGTAAAGTTGTAGTTTTGTGCCCTAAAATAGCAAGAAAACTAGACTCTCCACTTGTCCAATCTGTATAGTCATTTGAAAAAGAGCTTTAAATTTACGTTTGAATGAGCTCCCTAACAATTATCTTGGACCTTCGGTTTGATTCAATCACCCCTGGGAAAAAACAAAACAAATAATAACCATGCATAATGATGTTTCTTCTGAAAACGAAAGCGAAATTCCACATTTTGAAAGTCGGAGCTCGAAACCTCCACGGTAGGGCTCTCTGATATAATGTATCTAATAAAAAGATTTTCAATAAGATCGCTTGCTTTATTTTTTTTTTTTTTTGGGGGGGGGGTCCCTTTTTTCAAAAATCAGGCAAATTTTCTCAGTTTTTTGGTTTTAGCTGGGTAACAATAAACTGAAAGAATTGTATAGATTAAGAATCAGCATAAAAAGCCAATACTGCTGGTTTAGCAATTGTCATGAGAATTTCATTTTTAGTTTCGGTGAATATTGGTTCAAGTCACTTTTTACTTCCAGTTTTTTTATCACAAACTGATAAGATTCTCCTGTGACGAAATTTTTTTTGAACCTGTTCATTTTATTTAGTTGAATAGGACAATGGAAAGAAAGAGGGTCAATTTGACAGCTGGATAGTAAGTTTGAATTTTGTCTTTGTTTTGCTATTCTATTTTTTTTTTTTAATGTCTTAATATATAAGGGATTTAAGTTCAAGGGGGAGAATTATCCTGTTATGAAAGAGGTATATTTTACATGGCCGTTATAAAATCAAAACGTGGTATATTTGCAGGCAGGATGATTTTGAGTTTCTCTACTCCTTCTGTAAACTATTCTAAAGCGTAGGAAATTGCATAAAGACAAGACTACATCTGTTATAATCTATGGTAGCAAACTTTCTGTAATTTTGGTTTGAGTTTGATTTTCTTTTAATATTAAACGCATAATAATTAAATATATTATTGATTGAACTAATTGATCCCTTTGCCAGGAATCCTTGTGGTTTAAATTTACTGTATTTTGTTTCATTTTGCATGCAATTTAATTGCTCTTTTTATTTGATAGTTTTTTCCTAAAGGTACTTAAAAATAAACTTATCCCTACAAAAAAATTCCTGAAATATAGTCCCTGTCATCCGACCACCATTGATATTTTGGCGTTTGCACCCCCCTGGAAAATTTTCTGCCGGCACCCTTGGTTTGACATCAATCAAAAATATCATTTTTTCTACTGAAATTAAAAAGTTTGATACCTCCGTTCAAGGCATTACTTTTTCTTGCTAAAATTAATTTCAATGATTCATCTCTCCAAAACCTCAAAGTAGTCTCCTGTGCTTATCACTACAACTATTGCTAAAATATAAATTTACTTGGACTCGAAGATGGGCACAGGGGGGGGGGGCTAAGCATCCAGTTAAGGTTGCTGGCCATAGTGATTCAAACTGTCCATTTTTTATTTAAATTCAAAGTTCTAAGGAGCTTTATGCTTTTTTCCAATTCTCAAAATCTTACTTTCAGAAATGCAAAATACCATCAAAGCTCTACCTGAATTACAGTTAATATTTTTGAACCAGTGAAGTGGCATATTTTTCAAACTAAACAATTTCTTCAAAATCCTATTTCTAATTTTGGCCATCATGGGCTGAGGTTTACTCTTTATGTTGCAGCTAGTGCTGCAACCATTATATAAGATAAACTTAATTTCTTTTTAATTGAAGCTCATAAATCAGGAGAATTTTTGGAAATACCACCCCACCTGCTTTGTTTTTTTGTTTTTTTAATTCAATCCATTTTTTTTGTTGACACAGCATAATTCTCTAGGAAGTTCAGCTCAATCACGAGTAGGAATAGGTGATAAGCTTGCTTTGGCTTAGTTTCTGATAAGTTATAATAATTTTAGCAACAGATTATAATCATAATTAGCCAAATGCTTTACTAAACTACAAAAACCAATATTTTTTATCAATTGTAAAGTTCTGAAAATGGGCTCTTTTGCAAATTCTGAATGGGTCTCCTTCCACAATGCATTCCTTAATCCTTCCATACAAAGATCTATTCATTGTACCTTGAAGCAAAACACACTTTTGCAACTCAAATTTATCACAAACACTAAACTCAGATTTTGTCTTTTTAATCTAAAATCCAATTTTATAATTTAATGTAGTTTATTACATTTCGGAAATTTAAAAATGAGAATTTGTATTGAACTCAGGATAGTATAAAAAAGAAATTCCAGTGAAAAGATCAAATATTTTCTTTCAGAATTGTTCTATATTCATTAAAAAAAAAGAGAAAAAAAGGCACTCTATTGTATATAAGGGTTTTACTACCTTTCCATCACAAAAGCACAAAATGATTCCAAGAAATGAGAACAATCTCGATCAACAGAATTCCTGTCTTGGTTAAAACAAGCGCTCATTTCTTATAACTATTTTGTTCTTGCATAAACAGCATTTTAACAGTACTATTTCCTTTGAATAAACTTTCAAGTCAAATAGGCATGATTAGTTATTCTATATGATGACAAAAAAATATGTATAAAATGTATGAAAGATGTTTAGCTTGATTTAGTCTATGCTAGCATGTAGACTGTAATGCCTGATTTTGAAGAAAATAATGTCGCTTTCCTTTCTCTTAATAATGATGATGATGATAGAAGGCTTTCAGTTGGTGGTGTACAAGGTTCTCTTGGTTTTGTATATTTTTTCTATTTTATTATTCTGTAAATGATTGGGATCTATTCTTTTCACAAACACAAGCCAGTGCTATTATTATTCAAGTTTGTGTTGGCTTGTGAAGGAACTCCTATGCATCTTTGCACCTCTTTGGTGGTCTGGTGCAGTTGATGGATATATCTGGTGCAGTTGATACTTGGATTGCAGCTAAGATATTTTATTTTATTTATTTTGAACAAAAGAAAGTTGTGTTCTTTTTTATCTTTAGAGATGAATTAATTATGTAAACTCATATAAAATTGTATTTTTTATAACTGTTCAATGGTTTCTTTTCTTTTATCTGGGGGTAAAACTAGAGCTTGAATAGACTAATAATATATAGATTACAAAGAAACAAAAGTTTCATACCATGCTTGATCAGCTCAATAATTAAGTGAAGCTTTCCTTGTGGTTCTAAATCAATCTGAAAAGAAATAAATGATTAAACAATACATGAAAATGCTGTTGTGTATTTAACAGTCAAGGCTCAAATATTTAACACTCCTAGTCATTCAAAATCATGGAATGGTAAATTATTGGACTCATGAATTAGCTCAAAATAAAACTCTTAGTCATGGTTGATGCAGTAGATGAAGCTTATCAAAGAGCAAACCAAAGTCTATAATTACCAGAAGTTTCAAAACACATTAAAACAAAAGAAAACAAAAAAATTTGAAGCTGATTCAGGAATGGTATTAGTTACTATTAATAGCAAAAATTTATTATAAAACCAAATTTATAGGAATGAAAAAAGAGCCTTAAACCCTTCAAAAATGTTCTTAAAACAAAAAAAGTGCATCTTTATTAGAAAGTTTAAAACATGAGACAAAGATGTTGTTTTTAGCTTTGATACCTCCCTCCCTATAATAGAAACCATTGGCTAATACTCTAATGACTATGCTACACTGTATAGTCATTAGCTTTATTGGATAAACAGTCTATGATAGCCTCCAAAACCTTGAAAAAGTTTCTTTTTTTATGTATTACATTCATCTTTAGGGCAAATTGTATACAACAAACCAGTAAAGCCTATGAGACAAGGAGGCTCCATGTTTAGACTAAAAATATGGTTATGTGATCTGAAAGGCTGGAATGTAGTGCTTTCATGAGGTGTGATCTATGTTTCTACTTAAAAAGTGTACAAGATCCTTAAATATTGACTCAAGTCTGAAACATCAAGAAGAATTATAGGGTCATCACTTCTGTAGTTTTTAAGGCTAGTTCTTAGAACCAATCAGTTTATACAGAGGTTCCCAATTGACACTGACAGGGGGCCAGATGGCAATGATCCCAAAAACAAGAAGACAATACAGAATTTATATAAATAGGAAATAAGAAATACTTTCATTGAAATCTTGGTAAAAACAAAGCTCCTAGTAGCACTTGCTCCCACTGAAAATTCTCTGGTGGTATTCATGGTGTCCCCCCCCCTTCCCCGCTGCTGCCCTTTTGTGCTCATAAATGAAAAAGCACAATCTTATAAGCTACAAAGAAAATATACTTTTGAAATAAGAGAGGAGATATCACTCCACAGCACCAAAACCACAGACTCAATTAAAAAAATATTTCCAAAGGTGAAATAGGATTAGATATCCAACACAAAATTCATCCACCATGTTCACAGAAAAGATTAGGCCAAAACTCTTTGTCTAGCAGAGTGTGGAAGACTTGGAATTCACTTCCATCAGAAATTGTTGCAAGTACCACAGTCCAGTCTTTCAAAAGTAGTTTAGCCTCTACAGATTTCTATACTAGGTCCTATCACAATCCATTTTGAGATTATTTTTTTTTTTTTTTTTTTTTTTTTTACTTTTGTATTACCTGATTTGTGACAGTGTGACAGTTATTTTGTAGGCTTACTTTTTAGTAGGTTTCAATTATTAACAGATATGTTTCAGTTAAGTTGGTATGGTATTGTATGTTTCAGTAATATTGTTTTTCCAATGTTTTTCAGTTACTGTATGTTTTTGTTATGTCATTGACATTGTTATAGACTTTTTTATAATTGTTTTGTGCGACAAGCTTGTTAAAGCTTACCGTATCTTGGTATTAATAAATAAATAAATAGGATTAGATATTAATTTACCCATCCCCACTACAAACCTCCTTCTATATTTACCTAAAGAGTCACTAATAGTTAGACAATTTTGGCACATCCCCTACACAAAAATCCACCAGCCCTCCTCCATAAGTAGCTTATATGACATTATACACCACTGTAGATAATTTTATCAGGCCTGAAATAAATCAACTTAATTTAAGCCTTAATTAAACTGTCTACATTATTTCACAACAATATGAGATCATTGATAAGGTTGATGATATAAATGCCTGTCAACAAAAGAGAAATGATGATATAAGCAATAAAAAAAAAAGATAAATGTATTATTCAGGGCTATAGCCTATCTGGCACCATTAGGAGGAGGAAGCAACATAATTGTCATGATATCAACCAAAATATTTTAGAAAGGGTGTTCATTGGGAAATAACAGGGTACTGCTCTTTTGTTATCACAGTGTTTCCTCCAGAAAAGACCATAACCATAATAATTAGATGTAATATAATAAGCCTATTCTTCTATATAACACTAAAAGTAACTGAGTCTTGCTGTCAACAATATATTTTACTCCAACTTTAAGATTTTTTGTTCAACATTATTGGTAGGATAATATTTCTACTATTGTCAGACTATACAGAACTACAAGGGCTATATAGAAAGAATATTACATCTTTGTCTCTACCTGCAAGGCAAAGGTCTAGTGCAGCCATCTTGGTGCATGTGCATTATGGCACTCAGTTGGCATCTAGCTGTGCTAGTCATAAATTTGTGTTGTATGCCAGGGAATTCCAGTGACAGTTTGAAATGTCTGCTTTAATTGCAAATGCTGCAAACTATGAGTTGCAAGGGTTAATAAGGTTTTTGTTTACATTACCTTAATTTGCACTTAGGAGTGATATTAAGGTCCATACTGGATCTGTTTTGCTCCATGTCAATGATGGCAATGTAATGTAATGTCACTATGTTAAAGGTCCAGTGACATGCTGTAAGAGAGATTTGCTGGAGAGATGCAAATTAAGCCCATTCAGCAGCAGTGACCACAAGGTTAGGTGGAACCACAAGGAACTATTCTACAGTGGTTTACAGTTGACACTGCTGCATAAGAGCAATTTTGGATAGAGTGTGTGAGATGGTTGGGAATGGTAGCAAAACACTCCTATGAAAAACTTGCATCAATTATCAGTAGGCTGCTGAATGAGACAAACAGTACCACTCATGTTTCTGGACTTGAAGGATGCAGTTGTGGGTGCAGTCACTGTCTTGTCTTCAAAGCTGTTCCAGTCATTAATGACATGTCATAATGACATAATGACACTCAGCAGCAGTGACCACAAGGTCAGGCGGAACCACAAGGAACTATTCTACAGTGGTTTACAGTTGACACTGCTGCATAAGAGCAATTTTGGATAGAGCGTGTGAGATGGTTGGGAATGGTAGCAAAACACTCCTATGAAAAACTTGAATCAATTATCAGTAGGCTGCTGAATGAGACAAACAGTACCACTCATGTTTCTGGACTTGAAGGATGCAGTTGTGGGTGCAGTCACTGTCTTGTCTTCAAAGCTGTTCCAGTCATTAATGACATGTTCAGCAAAATAGTTTTGCTGTATTTGTGTCTTTAAAGTATGTTTAGAAAGTTTTCGCAAATGGCATCCTATCTGGTGCTGACTTGTATGTTTTGTGAAGAGAGAATTGTTTTGATGGTTTTTATATTTGTAGGTCAGCATCATGTCAACTTGTCTGCATTGGAAGACAACTGTTGAGAGTTGTAGGCAGCTGAGAGGGACAAACTATCCCACTTATATTTCCATGGCTTCTTGTTCTATTCTTTGTCAATTCTTGACTTGAAGGAGGCACTAGTGGGTGCAGTCAAAATTTTGTCTTGGAGGTTGTTCCAGTTGTTGGAAATACACTTGGTAAAAAATTTTTGGTGCAGTCATGTCTTCACTGTTTGTTTTGCTAGCTTCTGTAAGTGTCCTCTAGTCTTGTGTTGATGTGTATGTAAATGCTCCAGTCTCTCGTCATACAGCATATTTTGTAGACCATGATGCATTTGTTGACACATCTTTGAACTCCTTAAGTTTTTCTGGTGTCATGCTTGTAGGAGGGGGAGGTCAGAATGTTTCAAAATCCAAAGAATGGTCTAACAATGCTCTTGTAAAGTCTCAGGAAGACTGTATGGGAGCAGCTGGTGATAGTGTGTTTCAGCAGGCCTAGAATTGAGTTAACTTTTGACACCACTTGTTGCCAATGCCCATGGAACTTCAGTTGCTCTTTTTCCCAGGTTTGGATTTTTAGGAGATTGGATTGTATGCTTTGTTGATCTTCTGGTCCAAAGAGCTTGGAATCACCAGCATAGAGTATGGACTTATATAAATCTATCAGCAGCTTTGTGAAGTGTATGGGGACAACATTAACACTGAAGATGGAGTGTGTCAATGGTGAATTTATCAAAATTACAGCTTGGAGCAATTTGATCTAAAAGTGGGCAGACAAATGTTCATGATGAAGAACAAAGTGGAAGACTCAGCACAGTGACAACCAAATTTGTTCAAAAAGTTAATGCAAAAGTAAAAAAAAAACTGAACATTCACAGTAACAGAACCCTTTCTTAGTTTTCCTTAAAACTTACGACATTTATTGCATGAAATCATCTCAGATAAGTCTGGTAACCATAATTTTTGTGTAAGATAGGTACCAAAAATAAGCAAATGGCAGTAGAATTAATGTTTTTGGATTTTTATATCAAAGATGGTGGCTCACCACTTGATCACATCAAAGCTGCTGATGAAACAAGGATTAAACATGTGAACTGTGAGACAAAAATGTAGTCTTTTTTTTTTATTCCAATATTCACAGCGCCAGGTACTTCAAAGTATCTGATATGCCACTAAACAAGTGGCATGCCGCAAAGTCAATGGAGTAGAGCCTTTTCTTAAAATACACCCTACCCTACCCCCATCCCCTTGGTTGTCTTAGATATAGTCATAATAATAAATTTCTCTACTAACTAAATTTTGTGATACATCATAGGGTCTTTGTTCAGACGGGTTCATGTAGTTGTAACATAATGGATTTTAGTTTTGACTGAGTAGCCTACATTATAGAGGAATATGGATAAAATATTATTTTAACTGATCCAGAACATTGGTAGTAATGGAAGAAAACATGATGATTACCTTAAAGACAGATCCTGTGTCTGCCAGGATTTGTGATAATTATGATGATATGATTATTATCTGAAAATAGGGAGTCTAATGGTAGGCTACTACTTTTATTTGTTAAGCATGTTTCTTTCAGAACTGGAAAACTACTATATATTTCTACAAGAGTAAGTTACTGTACTCAGTACTTAGACAGCTAACAACTCCTTCAATAGTTAAATCTATATAAAATCTCTATTATACCCCCTAGAAAGTGGATTGCTTCTCTATCAACTTTTTCAAGATCTGTTAATAAGTATGTGATTAGCTTGAATATTTTAACTGTATACAACACTCACAATCTTAAATGTACTGATAGTCAACAGCAGATCCTAATCTTAGACATACATTGAAGCTTGAGTCTAAGCTTGGAACCAATCTTTGACACAGGATCTTAAAGTTAGAACAAAGTATAGTATCGAAAGCATAGACTTAATCTTGGACAGATTTTAATGCCAGACAAGTGTTGCTACAAAGAATAGGCTAATAGTATTTAAATAGGCTTGGCTGTAGGCCTAGGAGTAACTTTCATCTAAATTCTAATGGCAAAGATACATAGGGTTTCTAAGATAACAGTCAGCAGTAAATATTTACCAAATCATTTTAATGACTTACAAATAAAGTGAATATACCACTCAATGCTTTTTTTATGCTCTTTCCAAATATAGTACTCATTTTGTTGGAAATGAATTTTACCCCCACCCCTATATACCAATTCAGGGTATATATTTGTACATTAGGGGGTGGGGGTAAAGTTTAGGTAAATACTATTATTGAGTTACAACTAAAGTGAATATACCACAGGATACCACTTGATGTCTTTTTTTATTCTCTTTACAAATATAATAATCATTTTTGTTGGAAATGAATTTTAGCCCTCACCCTTATATATACCAATTCAGGGTATATATTGTCACATTAGGGGGGCAGGGGGAAAGTTTAAACTTACTTCTCATTTACATCAGAAATAAAATTACCCCACCCCCCTAATTTGCAAATATATACCCTGAATTGGTATATATAGGGGAGGGGATAAAATTCATTTCCAACAAAAATGATTATTATATTTGCAAAGAGCATAAAAAAAAGGCATTGAGTGGTATATTCACTTTAGTTGTAACTCAATATGATTTTGTAGATATTTACCAAATTTTAAACTTACCTCACATTTACAACATAAAAAAAATTTGCCCCCCCCCATAATGTGCAAATATATACCCTGAATTGGTATATATGTGGTGGGGTAAAACTAATTTCTGACAAAAATTAGTATTAGCCTATATTTGGAAAGAGCATAAACAAAGGCATCAAGTGGTATATTTACTTTATTTGTAAGTCAATAATATGATTTGGTAAATATTTACCCAGTCAGCCATCCAGCTAGTCCAGTCCTAACTAGGCCTATCAGTCTATATCAACTATCTAAACATATTTAGGCTAGCCTATATTAGTCCAATATTAGGAGCCTATTGTCTATGTCTATGAAAACCATCATAGATTTGGGGGCCTTATTCTAAGCTACTTGTATAGTACTAGCCTAACATTTTTCCAACTGAAGAGTCATTAATATAGGCTAGACTGTTAGGCCACCCAAAGTGTTTACAACCTGTAGATTGAACTATTTAAACTGTCTAAAACAAACTGACTCACCCAAATATCAGAATTGCTTTTGTCAACTAAATCTTCAAATGAAACATTGCAATTGGCAACAAATTCATCTGGAGGAATGGCAGTGCTGTGGAAAATTGTAAATCCTAGTACTAGTCCTGATTGGTTTTCAATGCTAAACTCTTCATTCCATGATGGACTAAATGTTTTGTTCTTTGTTGCAGTCTTGAAGAGATGGAGTTCATCAATGTCTACAGTTAAGTAAGGGTCAAGACTTATTGAATTGCCAAGCCCTACATTCAACCTTTTCTGGTAATCAGTGGGCTGTAAGTCCAAAGCTTCACAAACTTTCAGCTTAATGGTCCCAGTAAACATTTTGATGGCAGTAGCTGACTAGATTTTACTTTAGGATTAAAGTTAAGGGCTGTTTTATGCTAAATTCATCCTATAAATGTTTATATACACTTCGATTGTTTCTTCAACAAAGATCGTCAAATGTGGGAAAGCCTGACCTCTTATTTAGCCATTTCAATAACTTTTCCGCTAACTTCTTTAATGTTTTATAAAATGTGGAATACCAACTAGTTCTGACCCTTAACTCCAGTACTTGACAGAACTATAGTCAAGTCATCGTAATTTTGACAAAAAATTAGCACCCAAAGTTTCCTTCTTTGTCAATTGACGAAATTTTGATCAGTATGGCAATAACTGATGAAATTGCAAGATGAACTTAAATGGCTGCCTTATAAATATTTTAAGATTACCTTTGTCAAAAATTAAAAGTTCGTAAATGGAGCTCAAAATCTTTAAATAACTGACCATATGCCTACTCCACTTAGTGACAGGAGCTATGGAAATCCAACTGGATTTAAAGTATTGTTTAAACCTACTGTCTTTAAACGTGTAACTGCGTATGTATGTATTTAATTCAAAAAAATTTCTCGATGGTTCCATATTTTTTTTCTCCTGAAAATTTGTACCCTGCGATTTTCTGGCAAAAAAAAATTGAGATCTAGGCCCAGTGGGTCGATGCGATCACCCCTAAGAAAAACTAACAAACAAATAAACAGCATCCGTGATCTTTCTTTTGGCAAAAACCTGGCTTGCCCTCTAGCATTTTTTTTCCTTTTAAGTTTTAATTTTGCCTCTTACTTTCAGCAAAAAAAACTTTCACTCCTTCACCTTCTAAAAACACGGAAAATTATCTCGGGTAAATATTTCCCACTCTTTTAGAAACCCCCCCCCCCCCGCCAAAAAAATATTAATATTTACCACGCTATAATAGATACTATGTGAGAACAATGGGCTAGTTGCGGAACTTACAAATTGTTTTCAATGGACTTTGAGGGGGGAGCTCTTGTCATCCCTAAAGACAACTATTGGGCATTTCAACTATGCTGAATCAAATCAATATGTCAAAATGTTTATTTGAAGTCTTTGGGGACAAAGGAGCGTCGGAGGGGGGCTCGTTACCCTCCAATCTTTTTGGTCTCTTATAAAGGGCACTAGAGCTTTTGATCTCCATTTGATTGTGGTTTCTTTTGATCATCTAGGACCATTAGTATAATATGATTACTCCTGAAAACAAAAAACGTGCATCCGTGAACTTTCTTCTGACAAAAAATACGAAATTCCATATTTTCGTTGACAGGAGCTCAAAACCTTTACAATAGGGTTCTCTGATATGCTGAATTCCATTATGTCATTTTCATTCGGATCATTTGACTTTTTCGGGTTGTTTCTCCCCCCCCCCCTTACGAAAAGTTTGGCAACTTTTTTTATGCTCATAGCTTCTGATGGACAAGATTAAACTTAATGAATTTTATATATTGGAAATCGGCATAAAAAGTCAATTCCTTTGATATATTTTCATTAAAAAAAGTTTTTTCTTGTTTTATTTTTTCACTGAAAAACTTGAAAAAAAAAACAATTTAGTTTCACATCCCTTGATTTTGGACACTTTTGTGCCCTAACCTAAATTTTCATGAATTGTCGCCACTGCTAAGGGGCCCACATAGGCACCAAAGAACTGACTTTAGTTTTACAGGCAAGCTTGTTTCTTTCAGGTATCTGACATGTGACCTAACTCTTATGAGTCTTGCTTTTTCTACCAATCATTATTTGTATAAGTTACAACATTTGGGCTCTTTATACATTTATTAAACACACTTTAACAAATATAAAATAACGTAAAATTTAATTTGAACTAATTCATCCGGGAGGATTCCACCCTGGAGATGTGCTCCTGTCATCAGCGCCATCACGTGTTTCGTGGAAGTTTTGAAAATACTCTTTTTTAAAACCTTTGGTTCCATCCGGCCCTCTTGGCTGCCTAGTTACAATAGCTTTGGGACCAGAATATGGCTCTTCTTTTTTGTAGTTCGCACCTCTTCTGTGCGGTGGCACATACACATTGATAACTACGACTTCGTCTCGGTTGTCGACGATTGATTTTTCCTTAAAACTGTCTTTTTCTGTGACAGCATCTATTTTTACAGGGTTCTCTGCATCTGAAATGTTGGCTCCGCCACCTTTTATAGGAGGAAGGAAGGAGGAAGGAGGAACTTCTTCTGAGTTAGGGTTTGAACCACGCCTCCACCAACTATCTGATGATGAGCCTTGTACAGAATTTTGCCGCGTTTTTGCTGAAACATTTCTTCTTTGATTTTTTTTCCACCGTTTTTTTTCTTGGCTTCATCAGAACTCTCTTTTTCTGGGGCTTTATTTTGTTTTCCCTTGCTCATATCGTTCTTGAGACGTTCAAAGTCCGAAATCAACTTCTTCACTTCTTCTTCTTGCAAATCACGAAGCGTTGATATTGTCCTCAGAATATTATCAATCTTGATGTTGATATTCAGGTTATTCCTGGCAATCAGTTTCGGGATATTATCTACCTTTTTAGAATCAATCACCTTTTGCTCAGATTGAAAAAGGTTTTTGCATCTTTTTCACTTCTTTTTCCAAATTTTCTGTGGTTGAACTCAGCTTGGTCACTTGAAAATTAAAACTGGATAAGATTCCATCTAAATCACATTTTCCAATTTGGCTTTGGTATCTTCTCAATTTTTCCGTAAGTGACTTTGTCTGTCGTATGGAATCCATTATTTCTTTCCGTAATCTGAAGTTCTTTTTCGTTTCTGGGGATCTATAAAATATAGATAACATTTTGCCAATCGTGGCAATCTCTTTGTCTAGTTTTTCGAACGGATAAGTCTGTCTGCTACCAGCCATCTTTTCGATTTTTGATAAAATGATGACCTTTTTGTCCATCTGACCCGAATTGTTATTTTTCAAGTCCACTTTAGTAGCGTCAGGTCCTAGTTTAAAAATTCTTGTAGATTTAAATATATTTACCCTCTTCACTACTGCTCTCTTCTCTCCTGTAGGCCAACATACATTGTTTCCCTTCTCAAAATTTTCAGCTTTGCTAAGAACTTGAGTTGACATGATAGATTGTTTGCTTTGTATTAACTTATATTGATTAACTCATAAGAAAATCACTCGAAACAGTCGTTTATATGCAAAAGATGACGTCATTTATGAGGTTTGGTATGTAACTATGATGATGTCATAAGGCATCATTTATCATTTTATCTATCAATTTAGAACATTCATTTGCAATGACGTCATGTAAAACGAATTACAAAAGATGCCGTGCTCCTTTTTTTAATTAATTTTAAAAAGTTTTCCACAAAACAAGTTTTTCAAAGAAAAGTGAAAACCTCCATTAAGCCAAAAATGAGCAAGAATAAAGGCAAATAATCTTCCAAGCTGTAAAACTACCCCAAATCACTATCAATAGATAAATGAAACTCAAAACGAACAGAAATCACAATAAATAGCCAAGTCAAACTCAAAACTAGCAAACATTAACATGAGTAGGGTTGATAACCCCCATGCCTTCTCAAGACAAGAACAGAATTTGCGCTTTACCGAAAAGAAAACAACAACAAAAATACAAAAAACCGTGGATTGTCAGTTTAATTGATATATACTAATATTTATTCCTTAAAAGTTTTAATAATTTTTATTTATGAAAGTAAGAAAAGAGAAAAGATTTCAAATGTATTTTGTTTTGAGTAAAGAAGTTGCATTCTAGTCTTGAGAAGGCGTGGGGTTTATCAGCCCTACTCGTGTTAATTTTTGCTCGTTTTCAGTTTGACTTGACTATTTATTGTAATTTCTGTTCGTTTTGAATTTGATTTATTTATTGATTGATTTGTGGTAGGTTTACGATCGGAAGAATATTTTACTATAATTTTTCCTGATTCTTGGCTTAATGGAGCTCTTTAATGTTCTTTGAAAAACTTTTTTTGTGGAAAAGGGTTCTTAACTTAATAAGAATCAAAGGTCTTATGAAGTTCATAGAAATACCTATATTAACAAATAATTTGCAAGAAACAGAAATATACAAACAAGAAAAAACACACAAATCATATTAAAGCATTTAAGTATCAGAGGATTTTTGCATTAAAATTTAATGTAAAAATTGTCTTTTACATGCAATTAAGAATTTCACAAATAGTACTTTAATTTATTTTCCATTATTATGTAGCATTCCCTGCATTCCAACAATTCGAGCATTTTGCGGATGGGCATCCTCGGCATAAAGGGTTAAATTTGTAGTTTAAAACATAATTGCAATTTGATGAAAATACTAAGCTGCTATTAATTAACTTTTCATGAACTTGAGTATTTTTTGAAATGAAATTATATATAGAGAACTAAATAAAATATTTTAAATTCCTTCGAGGATTCTTAAAGATGTTCCTAGCCCCAAGACTGGAGCGTTTAGAAAAGTAATTTGGCAACACTAATTTTTACCAACTAATTAATTGAGCCTAAATTAATTAGGCCTCTGGCTATAATTAGTTGGATATGCATCCAATTTTGAGAAAACTGATTATCACTGCAGGGTATTTTTTGTTGACTGAGAACTGAAAAGGAAGAACAGGGTGATCACACAGACTTTGGGATTTAGGATAGTGGTCTAGTTGGGATAATGGGCTAGGATCAGAATCTATCTCACTTATTTTTTTTTTTTTTCAAATAATGGGGTTGAAATTTATTAGGAATTGTAATAATCCCAGCCAAATTGTTTTTTAGGAATTATAAATCCACAGCCAAAATTCTGTTTTTTTCTATTTGAATCTTGTTTTTTGTACTAGTAATTAAAGTTTTCTCAGGCAACGCTGCTTTCCGTTTTATAAATAAAATGAAAATATAGGTGTATATAACGACAAGAAAAACTTCATGGTAATTAAGACAAAGAATATACTAAATACATCCAGAATATTTGGGTTTCATATTCGGTCTTTGAACAGTTAAGATCTATCTATTCTTTTAAAAAGGATTATTCCCAGTTTTGAACTAGTTGTCGGTAAAGGATTTTATTCTGAATTAATTAGACACTGAATTCTTTCAGTAGTTACGAAATAGTGAGAACGCTTTTACGTCTCATAAACTATTTAAATATTTATTCAGTATCTGTAACCCAGTGGAATGTGTGACGTCACTGGATAATTTGAATTGACTGGAGTTTTCTGTCCAATGCATTAATTGAACGTTTGGCTTTCTTAAATTGAGTTAATTTCATAAGATATCCAAGTGCGGTACGCTAGTTTGGCAATAATAAGGATTATTATTCATCATTAGGATTATTATTAGCCATTCTGTTCTCATGAGTGAACATCGAAAGTGGATTATAGCTATTTATGAAAGAAACTAAGGAATAAAAGTTGACTGGATTTAAATTGCGTTTCAATTCTTGACTAATTGTATCTTTGTTACCTGTTTGTGGATATTTGCCAAGTGAAATGCCAATTAAGGTAATCTGACTACCAGTTGTCATGAAACAAAGTAATTATATCACTTCACGGATTTTGTAGTATTTAAAGATGTCATACGTCAGTCAGTCGTCATTCGACAGATTTGTTAATTTATTCGGAGAAAAACTTGACAAAATAATTACGTCTCAGGTGGAGTTTTCCAGCAAACTAGACTCAATTTCGGCGGAAGCTGTGTCGTTAAAAAGTGATGCAACAACCCGTGATTCACGAATAGTTGACCTAGAATCTACACTAGAGGAGCAGAAGCTTAAATCTGAAGCTCTAGAGAAACGATTGCTTGCTTTTGAAGTAAAAGACCGAAAGCTTAACTTGTTGGTTCACGGATTACCGGAAGAAAAACCTAATGAAACGCCTGAAGCTAATGTGAAAAACTTTTTTGCGAATAAGCTAGGAATTGATGAGCCAGTAATGATAACGAAGTGCTATCACATTAATTCTCGTTCGGCAAATATTACTGACTCCCGGCAACGCAATAGTAAGCAAAATCAATTCAAGTATGTTATTCTACCTTTAGGATCTCAGTAGAATATTAAAGCTATAATGTCAAATGTCAACAAATTTACGGACCGCGGCGTTACTATTTACGCAAACTTACTACCCGGACTTGACTACTACTACCGTAAATTATTAAACACATCACGAGAGACGGCAACAAAGCGGAATATACCGTTCTATTGATTTTCTCAAAAAGGCATAGACACATGTCAGGAAATTAAAGGTCCTGCTTTATCTATATGGTATAGCGGGCAAATTAGTTAATGAATTAATTGTGATATCGATTTTGATTTATTATTATATTCTGTAAGTTAAAAAAGAGATTAGAGTTGATCTCGTCATGGTGTGTTTGTTATGGCTTGTCATTATGTGTGATTATTTTCCTATTTTTTTTCTTGTTTGTGTAGCTCTAGTTTTGCAAACAAAGTTCTCGTTCTGCTCTGTTTTTCACTCCTCGCTTGCCGAGAATTATCAATGGTACCACCTTTCAATCATTATCCTATCATTTCATATTGATTTTGGCATGTTTTATATGTATGATATTATTATGATAAAAGTTGTTAATTGAGAGAACATCCGACCGGCTCTATGATTTTGAGAAAAAGCAACTTGACCTAAATGTATTATTTAAATCAGTAGGATCAACTAGTGATGAATCTTCTGATCTTTTTATCCAGTCTTTTCCTCGTAGTAAATATATAAATAATGACAAAATTACTCCATTTAATCAGTTAGAATCATCCCGTATCACGTTTTGGAATTGTAGAGGAGTGCTTAGTAGTTTAGGTTTTCTATCCACATTCCTTTATAGTAATCGTATTGGTATTCTGGGAATATGTGAGACTTTTCTTAGTGATGGTAATAGTTCTTTGGTTGGTGTATCTGGGTACAGGATAGTTACTAGAAACAGGTCGACCCGCTCAAAAGGTAGACTTGCCGTTTTTATTGAAAAGAATCTCCCTACCCGTAAATTTGCGGATTTTAATGATTTGTATCAAGAGATGGAGTTTGAATTTTTTTAAAGGTTGAGATCAAGTCTGGTAAGGAGAAGCTACTCCTATGCTTATTTTATCGACCACCGGGATAAAGTGCGTCAAATTTTATTGGTAAGTTGAATGATCTAACACAACGGATGAATTTTAAGAACAATAAAGCGGTTTTTATGGGTGATTTTAATATAGATTTGGAACTGGTGAGTTCGGAGACCCAAGAATTAAGATCTCTACCTGTAGATTTAGTAACTACTTGCTTTTCTGCCGGATTGGTTCCAACAACAGGAATACCAACACGTATTAGTGAACAGTCGGCATCAGTTATTGACAATAACTTGACAATTTCAAAATTCTTGACAATAAAAATTGACAATTTCAGTCTTCAGTATGCTCTTGACCGAGTAAGACCTCGTTCGTGGGTGTCGTGGCTATATCAGATGCCAGTGGCGATTTGTGAATTTTTGCTACTGCAAGTGAATCAGTTTTGACTGGTTGTGCCTATCGGTAAAGTCATTGCTGTTTTGACGATGTTCCTGTAATTTGGATAGCTGTTTCTGCAGCTGTGAGGGGTGTTAGCCGTACCCTTTTAACGGTGGCTGAGCGAACTGCACGTTCGGATTGGCGTGGATAAAAAATTCAATCCTTTCTGAGGTAAGCCAAGCCCAATTTTGGTTTTCTTTTTTCTTTTTGCGTGGTAGAAATGGGACGAAAAAGGAGGCGTGATAATCCCACAAATGACATGCCAAGTTTCCTAAACTTGTCGGCTAGTTCAACTTCGTCTCAAAATGTGACATTATCGAGTCTTGGTGGAAAAATTAACACGTTAATAAGTCTTGTCAAGGGCAATGGTGATAAACTGGACTCACTTGAAAATAAAATTAAGTCGCTTGGTGATCGTGTTACGCAACTAGAGGTTTCAAATTCAGACTTTCAGAAAAGAAACGTGGAAAGCGACCAGCGTATATCATCGATTGAAAATCAGAAGGATTTGCTTAATGAACAGTACAAAATAATGACAGATGAAATTAGTAACCAAAGGTCCGCTATTAACCAGACAGTATGCCGGCTTGCAAAGATGGAGTTTGAAAAACTTCAGAGCAACATTATTGTGTGGAATGTACCAACTGATAATCAACAAAATGCTATGGAAATTTGCACGAGTATCATTACAGAAGGACTTGAGCTATCCCCGGTACCACGCCTCAAAGTGCTTCAGGTTAATAAACTAAAAAGTTTATTAAAGTTGAGGTTGCTGATAAAGATGAGAAAATGAGAATTCTGAAGTGCGCTAAAAAGCTAAGGGGCAAGACAATTGCTGGGTTTCACGATATTTACATTAGTGATGACGCTCCTCCTGAAATCAGAAAGATGAGAAATGACCTCCTGCGTAAGAAAATTAAACTCCGTGAAATCGGTATTGAAGCCTGGGTATCAAAAAGCTTTCCACCAATGCTGAATTTTAACCGACTTAATGGTTCACTGGCGAAATACTCACATGAAGATTCTATTCCTGAATTAGATCAGTTTGCCCGCAGTAAATTGCGCAATAATGATAGTTCAGAGTGTATGCGAGGAGAAAGAAGTGGCGGACGGTTTGACGCACCTGGTGAAGTGATGGCTGATTAGTGATAACTATTGATTGTTATTGCTCTTAATTGAATTTATTTTCTCTTTTTTTTAGTCTATTTTCTTCTTATTTTATTTTTTCCGTATTTTTTTTTTTCTTTATTTGCATTATTAATTATATTATTATTTATTATTTTTTTTTTTTTTTTTTCTCCAGTTAATTATTATTTTCGTTATTTTACTAATAAAGAAAGTGAATTGCGCAGTAAATTTTTGCAATAAAGATAGTCCAGAGCGTATGCGAGGAGAAAGAAGTGGCGGACGGTTTGACGCACCTGGTGAAGTGATGGCTGATTAGTGATAGCTATTGATTGTTATTGCTCTTAATTGAATTTATTTTCTCTTTTTTTAGTCTATTTTATTTTCTTTTTACTTTATTTTTTCGGTATTTTTTTTTTATTTATTTGCATTATTAATTTATATTATTATTTATGATTTTTTTTCCAGTTAAATATTATTTTCGTTATTTTCCTATAAAGATTTTTTTTTCTTTTGTATTTTTGTTGGTTTTTTTTTTTTTTTTTTTTTTTTACATTTTACTTTTTTTTTATTTTTTTTTCGTGTGTTATGAAATGTGTGTTAATAAATGTGATGATTTGAAATAGCTACGATACCCACTAGTATTAGGGAATGTAATGGGCGAAACTGCGAATGCAGAAACCCAATACGTGTTTTTGTTTTTGTTTCTTTGTTGTATGTGTTTTGGTGAAAATTACCAATGCCCGTTAACTGCGACCGGACTTTGGTTCGATAATATAGTTCTATTTTGGAAAAGAATATTGACATTATTTATGAATGACCAGATGGTTGGGAGTAAATTGGAATTTGTTTTTTTTTATGTGTTGTTTTTTGTAACCGAATGCCGTGGACATTTTATATGTTTTATTGGTTCCCTCTTTCGCACGCAAGGTTTCTTGTAAGAATTGGTTAGAATGAATGAATCACCTCCAGGTACACCTGATTTTAAGGAGTTGGAAAGTAAAAAAGTAAGTTTTGAAAGATATAATGAAATTTTGAGTGAGAACGTTGATCCTGGTGGATTCTGTCGGCTGGCATGTGAGGATTCAAGGTATGTGTTTTTGAGTGATGTCCCTTCGGAGAGCCGGGGGGATGAGAAGCAGATCAGTATTTTCCATATAAATTGCCAAGGGTTGAATTCCAGCTTTGATTTTATTAATGATATATCTAGTCTCTCTGTATTTCAGGTAATAGGCCTTACGGAAACCTGGCTTAACAAGCATAATTCTGAATTGCTGCGGATTCCTGGATACTCTTTATTCACCAAAAATCGGGAGCTTCGTCAACATGGGGGATTGGCAGCGTATGTTCGCTCGGATATTAAGGTAACGGTAAAAAGTGATATGTCGGTTTATAAAGAAATGGTATTTGAGTCGTGTTTTTTAAAGTTGAATATTGATAAAATACAATGTTTTTTTATTGTTGCTTAACGCCCACCGTAGAGTGCGTTTGATGAATTTGTGGACCTCCATGAGCAGCAGCTAGAGAAGATTACAGTGGAGACCCCTTGTTTTTTGATGGGTGATTTAAACGTTGACCTAATTGATCCTGGTCAAAAGACTAATCTTCTATTAGATATGATGATTTCTTATGGCCTGATTCCGTCAATTAATGTAAGTACTCGAGTAACTGCGTCAACTGCGAAGTGCCTTGATAACATTTTTACAAATGTACCGTTTTCTAATCCGTGTGTCCTGGTTAGTGATACCTCGGACCACTTTGGTGTTTTTGGCTCATATTCAACATCGACGCAGACTTCTCCTTCGGTAAATGGCAGGTTTAATAAGATTACACAAGTACTGGATCCTAGTGCCCTCCGTGATTGTAAAAACAAAATAATGGATGTTAATTGGGATGAAGAGCTAGCTCTACCTGATCATGCTGATGCGAAGTTTGTGAAATTCTATAATAAACTGCATAATCTGCTGATTAGTTGCACTAAAGAGGTACGGAAAAGAGCTCGCAGAGAAATGCCTAAGAAGCCGTGGGTGACAAAAGGATTGCTCAGATCAATAAATCGAAGGGATTTGCTGTTTAAAAAGAAAATGTTACAACCTAGTGATGTTAATGAAAGGATATACAAAAACTACAGAAATGCATTAAATAGACTTTTGCGAAAAGCAAAGGAAGCTCATTATAAGAAAAAGTTTGGTGATGCAGCTGGAAACCCCAATAAAACATGGCGGATAATTAAACAGCTCATAAATCCTCCCCACACAGTCGCCCCGGATCAGATTATTGGTCGAGTAGGTGCAGAATTAAGTGACCCGTCTGATATAGCCCAAGAATTTGTTGACCACTTCGCTACAGTTGGACATAATGTGGCTGAGGGAGTAAGAATAGTGGATGGCGACCGCCCTTTCCAACATTACCTTGGAAATAGCGAAACAGAATTTTCAGTTTACCTGAAACCGGTGACCGAGAGTGAAGTAAAAGAAATAATTTTCGACATGAAAAATAGTGCAGCTGGTAGTGACATTTTGTCTCTACGGATAATTAAATATCTGTGGCCAGCTATATCGCATGTATTAGTTAACCTAATAAATCTTTGTTTTAAACAGGGAGTATTTCCATCTTGTTTCAAGTTGGCACGAATTACACCGGTTCATAAGGGGGTGATCACAGTGAGGTAAGTAACTATCGCCCGATTTCCGTTTTACCGGTCATGTCAAGACTTGTGGAAAAGTGCTTTTCCCGGAGGTTGTACCATTATTTAGAGTGCCATTCAATACTAACATCCACCCAGTTTGGATTCAGAAATGGACGCACGACCGAACAAGCTGTGGCTTATCTCTGTGGTGTTGTGAACACTGCCCTGGACCTTGGTTTTAAAGTGTCTACCATCTTTTTGGACATTATAAAAGCTTTCGACACTGTAGACCATGGTATATTGCTTGAAAAATGTGAATTTTATGGGATTAGAGGGCCTGCTCTTGATTTCCTACGTAGTTTTTTGTCTAATAGGCAGCAGTATGTGTGAATAAATGGATCTACTTCTTCCGTTGTAGATATGAAATGTGGTGTGCCACAAGGGTCCGTTCTTGGCCCCTTGCTATTTTTGATATTTGTAAATGATCTTGTACTGTCCCTGAAGGATGCGAAAACTAAAATGAGCGACATGTTTCACAGTGACAGTGACGTTACAGTACCTCTATTTGCCGATGATACTTCATTGATTTGCATTGCAAAAACAGAACGCCTTTTAGTTGAATTAATGACACAGTGTTTAGATCAAGTGTCTAGCTGGCTAAGAGTTAATAAAATAAAAGTAAACCCATCAAAGAGCAGTTTTGTAATATTTTCGCGTACATCTAATTACTACCCATGGATCCAAGAAGTGAGGTACCTGGAAGGTAAAGTTAAGCGTGATCAGTGTGTTAGATATTTGGGTATTATGCTAGATGAAACACTATCTTTTAGGAAACATGTTGAAAAGGTGTCAGGAATCCTGTGCCGTAATCTGGGAATACTGCGTAAATTGAAACATGTATTACCCCCTTCTGTTCTTCGCACTTTGTATTTTTCTATTATACATCCACATATATTGTATTGCTCATCTATTTGGCTGAGTACGTTTCCATCAATTACTAATCGAGTTCGAGTGATCCAAAATAACGGAATCCGTGTGTTGACTGGTAAATCAAATCTTGTATCCGTTAGAGCTACCTATATTGATGTAAAAGTATTACCTGCTGCAGGCCTTAGAGATTTTTATAGCCTTCAATTTATGTTCAAATATAATAATGAATTATTACCGTCTTGCTTTTCAGGAATGCTAAAAGCTAGATCTTCGATTCATGATCATGAAACTCGCCAAAGGGAAAATTTACATGCCCCGCTCGTGGTGTCTGCCAGGTCGACATTCTCGCCTATTTATAGGGGATTAAAGTTGTGGAATGGGGTTAATAAAGAGTTAAGAGAAATAGGGGATCTGAAGGAATTTAAAAATAAAATAAAAGGAATGTTATATGAGAAATATGATTTTTAAATTTTTTTTTTTTTTTTTTTTTTTTTTTTTTTTTTTTTTTTTTAATGTTTTTTTTTTTTTATGTACCTGGAGGACAAGTATGGTGATTTTGTGATTGGTGGTAGGAACTGCGTGCGAAGGGGAATGATTTTTCTTTTATTTTATTTTTTTTAGGCCTAGGTTGTATATTTCTGTTGTGAATATGAAATTTTGATATATGCCTACCCTTAGGACAACCTGACCCCAGGTTCTTGGGTCGGTAGTGAGTAAAATGTATTGTCCTTGTGTGTGTTAATAAATTACTATTACTATTAAAAAAAAAAAAAAAAAATATTTTTACGAATTTCAACCTACATTCGAGTTATGTCGTATTAACTGATGAATCGGATCACTCTATGTTACTGGGTGAATTTTTGATAAATAGACTTAAATCTAACCCGAATATAAAAGTAAGAAGGACTATTGATAATAAATCATTACAAAATTTGAGAGCTAAATTGACTAGTAGCGACTGGACTTCAGTTTATGAAGAAACCAACCCAGATGCAATGGCTACCCTATTTATTGAGAAATTCTCTTCTGCCCTTGACTTTGCCTGCCCCTTTTCGAAAAGGCGCTCCAGGTATGCGACCCCGAGAAAACCTTGGATCACCCAAGGCTTACTAACCAGTATTGAACATAAAAATATGCTATTCAAGCAATATATTGATAATCCTGATGTACTTGGTACGCAATTCAAGAATTGTGAAAATACTCTGAAAATCCTGCTCAGGGAAGCTAAACAGGCTTATTACCATAAGCATTTTCAAGAAGCAGAAGGATCGCCAAAGAAGACATGGGCACTGATAAATGAATGCCTGAATAAACAAAAAACTAATACGTTTCCTGAGACCATAACCAAGCCTGATGGAACGTCTTCAACATCCCAACAAGAAGTAGCCAACACGTTAAATGAATTTTTTGCATGTATTGGCGAAGCAACCGTAGAGGAAGCTTATGGCTTTTCAATCGTCGTCACGGACAATTAAAAAAAATACCTACCTTAGCTGTCTTGCTCCTCTCTGTTTCTGTCACCAGTCACTGAAGACGAATTGCTAAAGGTTGTTCAAGCCATGAAAAATGATCACTCCAAAGATCCAGAAGGGTCGTCAAACTACCTCATAAAGAACACCATTGATTGCTATGTCGGCGTTATCGCACACATCGTCAATTCTTCATTTAAAGATGGCATCTTTCCTACTGTCTTCAAGTCGGCGAAGGTTATACCCCTTTACAAAGGTAGCGACCCCAAGCTGCCTTCAAACTACCGCCCTATCTCTATTCTCTCTGCTTTTTCAAAAATTATGGAGCGGTGCATCTACAACAGACTGATGAATTATCTGACTAGGTCTAACTTCTTCAACAAGTATCAGTTTGGATTTAGGCCTGGGCACTCAACCGAACATTCTATAATGGTTTTGCTACAATTTTTGAATGATGCGATGGACCGTGATGTGACAACAGCTACAATATTTGTGGATGTAAAAAAAGCGTTTGACACGATTTGTCATCTGATTCTTCTGGATAAGCCTGAGAACTGCGGAATAAGAGGTAATGCTCTCTTACTCATCCAGTCTTACCTCAGTGGTCGGAATCAATTTGTGGATGGAGGTGCAGTAAGATCGGTAAAAACGCCATGTTCTGAAAAGGTAGGAGTACCACAAGGTTCAATTCTTGGACCACTACTATTTTTAATATACGCCAATGACCTTCTGGACACTATCACCAATGATGGACTTGCTGTACTATTCGCAGACGACACGGCTAATTCTGTCACAGGTACAGATGAATCATCCGTCAGAGAAAACCTCTGTTCTGGTCTAAAGAAGCTATTGCAATGGTTTGTTGACAACCTCATGGTGTTAAACTCTTCAAATACCCGTTTTATCATCTTTTCTCGAATTTCACTTGCTTAACCGTCTATGTACCAAATATCTGTCCGATTTAAAGGAGAACTCGTTACCATTGCCAGGAAGAAGTCTTGTAAGTATCTAGAGCTAACAGTTGATGAAAATTTATCTTGGAAACTTCATCTTGATAGGCTAAGGATGCAGTTAGGAAGGAATGTGGGGTTACTGCGGTAAATAAAATTCCACCTCCCTTTCCCTGCTCTTAAGTCAGTTTATTATTCTCTAATCCATTCTTATTTTAATTACTGTCCAATTGCTTATTTAAATACTTTCAAATCTATTATTAAGCCCCTTCAACGTCTTTGAAATAATGCCCTTCATACTTTAAAAGCACTCCTTCCGTCCCAATCTTCCCTCCCCGATAAATCCCCTACTAAGAGCCTTTATACATTTTTAAGAATATTGCCAGTTGATCTAGTCCTTACTGCACATTGTGTCCTTTTCAGACTAAAAAAAATAAAAGAATTATTACCATTGGCTTTAAATTCTAGCAATTTCTCTTTAGTTTCTTTTGTCCAGAATAATTATTGTTTAAAAGGAAGTTGAGCCAAATTACCTTGCCCTAGAATCCGAACTGAAAGATCCAGATTTTCTCCTAAAAATTCAATAATAAGATTCTGGAATTTTTATGAAAGTAATATAGATTCGCGTTTTTCTATTCCAGTTTCTAAAGCTAAATTCAAACTATATCTAATAAGCTATTATAGATAACTATTAATTTATTTGAAGTCATGTTGGCCGGTGCTATAGTTCATAAATACTTAATTATGTGGTATTTTATTGTTTTGAGGTGTGAGCTGTGGGTTCAGTGTGTTGTCTCATTTTATTCCCAGTATATCGAGTGTATTATTATTTCTTTTCATCATTTGTTATTATTAATATTATTTCTTTTTTTTTTTTTTAGGGTACCTGTTTTCGAGTATAACTCACTGTGTAGGCACCCTCTGTAAATATTTTGTTTTCCATTGATTCATATTGTAAAAGTGTTATTTTGTCTTGTAGTGATTTAATGAGAAATTAAATGAACTTGAACTTGAACAAAATTTTCAACGGAAAAATAATTGAATAAACAGCAACCTACAACATAAAAATTTGTGTACGTTTTGAGAAAAAGAAAAGACAAAAAAATATCTGATACAGTATTGAGAATGAGTTTGGAGTTTTGTTTGAGTTGTTTGAGTTGCTTTGCTTCAGTTGCTTTGTTTCAGTTGTTGTCCAGTCCTTTTTCTTATTCTTTGCTGTTAGATATTTTTAAATTTGAAAATAAGATAATTGGAATTTTGAAAATCAATTGCTATTTCCAATCATTCGGGTGGAAAATTCTTCCGTGATTATTTCCACAAGGTGAGACGTGTCCACCATTTGTGAAATATTGGGTTGACTTGTTTTGATTTTGGATGTCTATATTGCAAGACTAGTTTCAGACTTGTCAGGATTTTCTTAGCCTCAGCATACGTAGAAATCTTTAAATCTATAAAGAACCACCTTTGCTGAAAGTTAATTGTATTTGTAAAATATGTGCTAAAAGCATTTTGAGTTTGAATGGTCATGCTTTCGACCTTAATTGTTTTTAATAATCACCATGTAGAGAAGTTTCCTGATCCCGAGCAACCATGAGTCAGAGAAATGCCACAAGTTAAAAAAAAGATCGTAAAGTTTATATATATGAATTCGGATGTTGAGGTAGTGGTTGGGAACATGGGCCTAACTATGGACTCAATAATCACACATATTTAAATTTCTAACCTTTTTGATAAAATATATCCATGGAGCTTCTGTTTTAAATGGGATATTTGCATCATTTAGGGCCTGCATTTATCATTTGACTCCTGTAGGCACAATGTTTTTATATATCGTCCGCACTTATTAAAATGTCTGCGAAAATTTGGTGTGATTCCATTTAGATGTGACTATCGTAATTAAGGGATGGCAGGTTACACTCCGGTTAGTTTGACCTTAACAAAGGCAGTTTCACTCAAAATCTGAGTTCGGGGAAAATTTAATCGATTCAGGTCTTTCAAAATACCTTGTTTTTTTTGTTTTGTTTTTTTATTCTCGTTTTCGATTCTGATTCATTGTCCCATTGCTAGCTAATGGGGTGTATTTTTTCACTTAAATCTGTTGTTCAATAAATTTGTCGATCTGGATCAAAGAAAAAAAAGGATGAAGACCATACAGAGCTATCCTGGGTCGTCTTCTCAGGGCAAGTAGCAAACACATGACCAAATCTTGCGGTAGGTTTGGTCTGGATAAAAATGTAAATCATTCATAAAAAGAAAAACTATATCTTAAAAAAAGACATAAAGAAAAATTATAAAGTAGAAGAAAAAAGACGAATTTTTAAAATTGAAGAAAAAAAAAACAGAAGTATTAGCATTCCAAGACTAAGATATTATATCCAGACATAAAATAGGAGTCAGAAATCAGAAGGAAAAAATTACTAGATCATCTAAAAACTTTTCCTGGATATAGTAGTAAAAGTATCTGATTTTGTATCTGGAAGCACATGTTACTGCTAAAAAGTGTAACGCGTTTTTTAAAACGTTCTTCCAGTCAACCTTAGGGGAGAACTAATTTACCCCGCCCCCTTTCCGTGTATAAGTATTTACGAGGGAGGGGGGGGGTCTACCTCCTCAACACTTCGCTCTTCACGCTAAAGTTTTTTTCTGTTATTCAATTTCTAATTGGTTTTTTTTATAACGCCAGGATATCTGGCTCCACCTCCACGGAAAAATCCTCCTCCCCACGGAAATATCCTTTGAAAAATTCAATCCTGGTGAAAATCTATCACGGGAAATTATCGTCAGCACATCTATGCGTAAAATTGAGTCAGTAAAGAGAAAGCGACATATAAAGAAATTTCGTACAGGAATTCTGGCAAATTCCCCCTGTATACAATTTCCCCTGAAAAGTTTACCCCCTGGAAAATTCCATCTCCATGTTAAATTCTCTTAGTGCAAAGCCCCCCCCCCCCCCGAAAAAAAATCGTCCTCCCCTCCTCACCTAAAAAATGTATCTTTCTTGTGGCAAAAACCTGGCTTGCCCCCTAGAATTTTTTTTTATCGTTTTAAGTTTTAATTTTGTTCTTTACATTCAGCTGAAAAAATTTCACTCCTTCACCTTCTAAAATGCGGAAAATTATCTCCGTGAAAAATATCCCCCCCCCGTATAAAATGCCCCCCCCCCCCAAAAAAATTGAATATTTACCACACTATAATAAATGCTATGTGTGAACAATGGGGAAGTTGCGGAACTTACAAACCGTTATCGATGGACTAAGGGGGGGGGGGTTGTCATCCCTAAAGATATAACTTTTGGGCCTTTCAACTATGCTGAATCAAATCAATATCTCAAAATTTTTATTTGATGTATTTGGGGAAAAAGGAGCGTTGAAGGCGGGATGGGATGGTTACCCTCCAATCTTGTTGGTCTCTCTTAAAAGCACTAGAGCTTTTGATTTCCATTTGAATGTGGTTTCTCTTGATCATCTAGAACCATTAGTTCAATATGATCACTCCTGAAAAGAAAAGTGCATCCGGGATCTTTCTTCTGGCAAAAAATTCAGAATTCCAAAATTTCGTGGACAAGAGCTTGAAACCTTTGCAAGATTCCAGCGAAAAACAAGCCGAAGGCTTTTTATATGTGGGATATATAATGAAAAAAGTTACGTTATAATACTTTGATACATAGAACCCGATTTACTCTTTACTTATAGGCCTACTAATCGATGTTACAGAAAAGAGATTCGTAATGGTTTTCTTAAGGAAAGTTCTAACTTCTACCAAGGAAAACAAATATATGTTTTGTTTATTCTTAAAATATGTTTGTTCAGGACATCGTAAAAAATCATAATAAAGCATGATACAATAAAGATAATATAACACACGTATCCTTTGATCAGGGGCTTCTCTGGGATATGATGTCTTATTTGTCTGATTCTGCTGCCTGATTTTCTGAGGAGCGTTCTTTTCTAGATCCTGTTGTGTGTGATACATATATTACTTACAAAAGACACTAGATGCAGCAATTTATTTTCAAATGAGCCCCAAAACGTATCTTTATGATGTCTCAGTTTCCTACTAATGGCGAAAGAAAAAAAAATCAGAGAAATGGAAAAGACGGGCGAAAAATTAGGAATAAGACGTTACTGCTTACCATTGGAAAAAGTTAATTTGCTTGCTTTCGTTCATATAACTCAGAGTTTTGGGGCGTTTATTCCCTTTTTTCAAAATGATGCAAGTTTTCTCAGGTTCATAGCTTTTTATGGGTAGCCTAAAATTAAACTTAATAAAGAATGTTATGTATTTGGAATTAGCATAAAAAAAACAATTCCTTTATGAATTCTTTGACTGGTAAGAAAATTCCTTTGTTTTGAGTTTGGTTACAATTGCCCTGAGTTTCTTCCTTGCTTGCAGTTCATTATAGTAAACTTTTGGATCTTGCTTCTGAGATTCCATAAACTGAAATGTATCTTTGTCTAATTAGTTGTCATAGCACAGTGGTGAAAGGACTCGTGTTCATACATAAAGGATTCGTTCTTTACTAGATCCAGCTATGTGTTACATAATATATCCAGGTTGCAGCGGTAGCTAGCAACCTAGTAAGGGACGATCACGTACAATGTTAAGAAATATAATAACCCATAACTCCTAAAAATAGAGGATATCCTTAGAACCGCCTTGTCCGAAACCCCTATGTAGGAAACTTTCTGTCCCTTGGCTTGAACAACAAGGGGAATATATTGGCTTGAAAATCAAGAAAACTGGCAGCTTCTACAGCATTCTGCCTAAACGGCATTTTTTCTTTTTTCTTTTTCTTTTCCACAGATAGCTTGGCACTGGAAAATCGTAGAGTTGTTCAGTGGCTCATTTTAAAGGAAATTAATGGGGTTAAAAACCTTTTGTGATTAAAAAAGATTATTTTTAAAATAGAATCAATTTTTTTTACGAAAAACTGCGTATTTCATGTTAAAGATTGATCAATGACGTCATAACAGTAGGTTGTAGCCAGGTTGTCTCTTACTATTCCAATTGTGAAAAATCCATAGGATTTTTCCTGTTTGTAATTTCACATCAAACAAAGAACAGATTAGATCAGACCGAGAAAAGATTAGATCAGACTGATAATTAATATCAAACCTACTGCGGCACTACAGGACTTCAAAATAGTTATAAAAGTTATTTATTTGAGATTTTGCACCCATAAAATTAGCGTAAAGAGCAGAGCGTTGAGGAGGGGACAGCCCCTTTCATGTACGGACTAATTTCTCTTCGTTTTAAGTTTTAATTGTCGCTCCTTACTTAAAAACAAAACTTTTTTTTATTTAATCTAGTAAGGAAAGAACCTTTGCGTTTAAGATATTGCTGTTTATTATGAACGTCCTTACAAACATAACTGTAATTACCTACTGAAATTTAATTTATGTTTACGGATATTTCAATATGGTGTCATGACGTCATATAAATGTTATATAGATAAATGATACATCATATAAGTAATAATTTACCTTCTTGTCACCTTCAGCCCTTAAAAAGTGCCCTGATTTTTAAAATACATGAAAAAGAAAGCCTGAATAAAATTGACCCGAAAAGAAAAAAGTTATTAGTAATCTATGTATAAAATTGACAATTTCCTGGTGACCCGCGGGATCAATCATGGCACCATTAATCTTGAAACACAGCCTTAACCACTGCGCAATCACCAGGTACATAGGATTTTGATTTTTCTATGTTTACATACTTTTGATGAAAGAATCGTAATGACTGAAGTACAACTATTTACTAATTGACAGTAGAGTTGAGGATTTATTTATACCAATAGACGATCCGAATAGTTATAATTGTAACTTAAGATTCGAATTGTAATAAAGGAAGAAGGAAGAAGGCCCCTCAAATGTACACTCAAAAGGGCCCACATGTTTATCCACAAGTCCCAGGAATTACAAAGCCTCTTCCAGTAATAGATTTATTTGTAGAATACCGTAGAGCACAGTCATGGGATGATATTCCACAGAAAGAAAACGGCGGGAAGGTAGAAGCTAAAGGCATAGGGACAATAGCCCCGGTACAAGACCGTCTCGATCTTTCTAGAGCACCCGAAAGACTGGGGACCTTAAGGTCAACTCTATTCCCACTTGAGGAGTGGCGCCCCCCGAGGAAATTATAGCCTAGTAAACGACACAGCATTCGCACGGGCTTCTGACTAATGGATAATTCATCTGGGCTTGGTATGTTTTGATGGGCGTTTTTGGGCTGAAAAACCTCTTCCTAGCTAATTTATCTATTATGGGCTGCCTCCCCGTAGTAGCATAATATTTGTAGGTATGAATATATAATGAGTCGGAGGTAATAGGCTTGAGATTGTCTGTGCAGGATTTCGACTCTTGTTGATAGAAGAGCATCGCCAAGCGTTGAAAACCATGTTTTGACCAAGATGGGCCCAGGATTGCACAAAGCCTCTATTCTTGGAGGTCCCAGGAACTTCTTGCTGTCCGGTTCTAAGCCGGCTTAAGCACTTCGGTGTAGATTTGAGAAGATATGTGATCCCCGTCCTGCATTTGTATCCGGGATCATTGCTTTTCCTGAGGCAAAAAAAATTTCAATGATTTAAAGAACATGAAAATTGGAACTTGGAATGTTACGACATTAAAAAATGACTATCGTATCGACATTTTGACTGACAAATTCAGACGATTCAAACTGGATCTATTAGGAGTTTCAGAAACTCATATCCCAGGGGTAGGAAGCATGAAATTAGGTGATATAGAATTTGTTTACTCAGGCAGGAAGGATGGGATACATAGTCAGGGAATAGGGCTCATGATGAATAAGGAAGCTGCTTGTTTAGGCTGTTTAGGCTAAAGTCTTGTTTAGGCTGGGAAGGTATTAATAATAGAATACTAATTGCTCATTTTATGACTAGTAAGTTCAAGGTATCAGTTATAGTAGTATACGCCCCTGTAGAACCGACTGATGGAGATACTAGTGACTCAGATGAATTCTACTTACAGTTACAGGAGCAAATAGACAAGGTCCCACGTAGAAATATGATGTTATTGCTGGGAGATTTTAACGCCCAGGTTGGTAGAAATAAGAATAGATGGTATCCCAGCTTAGGTAAATTTGGTGTAGGAAAAGAAAACAGTAATGGACTTTTGCAATTTTGTAGGTATAACAATCTAGTTATAACCAATACGGTGTTTGGTCATAAAATGGCTCATAAGCTAACATGGTATTCACGTGATGGTAAGACAGCAAACCTTATTGATTATGCTATAGTAAATCTAAGACTGGCTGGATCAATACAAGATACTAGGGTATATAGTTGTGCCGTTATTTATGTTAAAAGTAAATATCACCATTTAGTAGTGTCTAGTGTTAATTTAAAGCTAAAATATCTGAAGGGTAATTACCTCCCGGGAAGTTATGATGTTGGTAGACTCCAGGATAAGAATTTGATAGACACTTTCCAGGCACAGTTGAATACTAAACTTGAGAGTTTAAAATTTGATAATGTGGAAGATGGTTGGAATAATTTTAGAAAAATAATTTGTGAAGTTGCTAAAGGTGTCTTTGGGAAGAAAGCTAGAACTGCAGCTAAGAATATTAGTGAAAAAGCTTTAAGTTTAATAGAAAGGAGAAAGGGCTTGTACAAGAATTATCTGAGTGATAGATCACATGAAAACAAAAGAAATGTAAAGAAAGTGGAGAAAGCATTGAAATATGAACTAAGGAGGTGTGAAGTGGAGGCCATGGATAAAATTGCCGAGGATTTAGAAGATGCAGCTAGACGGCATAATAGTAAAATATTGTACTGGCACGTTAACAAATTGAGAGGTAGTAGTCAATCCGGACTTGTCCCAGTTAAAGATAGGAACGGGGTGGCAATTAGCGATAAGACAAAAGCTAAAGCGAGATGGGCAGAACATTTTGAGAATTTGCTGAACCGAGATAGAGTTGCGGGAAAAAATATAGAGGAAAATAAAAAAATTTGTGATACCATGAATGTGAAGGAAGATTTGTTTTGTGAGGAGGAATTAGAAACAGTACTAAAAGGATTAAAGAATAATAAGGCTCCAGGTGCTGATAGGGTAGTAAATGAGTTTCTTAAATATGGTGGCTCTGAGGTTAGAAATAAGTTATTGGAGATTATGAATATTATTTTTGAAAAAGGTGAAGTACATAATGATTTTATTAAAACATTAATTAAGCCACTTTATAAGAAATGTGATAAAAGTGATTTTGTTAATTATCTAGTCATTAGTCTGGTCTCTGTATTAAGAAAATTAATTAGTAATATGATACTTTTTAGACTGAGAAATGCCGTAGACAAAGTTTTAAGAGAAGATCAGTGAGTTTTTAGAAAAGGTAGAGGATGTGTTGACCAAATTTTCACTCTTAGGTTAATAATTGAGAAGTGCCTAAGTTTTCAAACACCTTTGGTCCTCAGTTCTATAGATTATGAGCAAGCGTTCGATTCTGTTGATAGAGGAGCTTTAGTAAAGGTTTTATCCTTGTATGGTATACCAGACAAATACATTTAAGTGATTAGTGTTATGTACGAGAATAACACTGCTGCGGTTAAGGTAGGAACTGAGGTTAGCAGCTGGTTTTGTATTAAATCAGGAGTTAAGCAGGGTTGAGCTCTATCCCCCTTTATACGGATTATTTCGATGGGCTTTGTCTTAAGCAGCACAGGAAAGGCAATGGAAGACCATGGAATCAAATGGGGAGGAAAAATTATCCTGGTGTTGGATTATGCTGATGATTTAAGCATCCTAGATGAAACTGTGGGCAAAATGAATGAAGTTTTAGAGGTTTTGCAAGTTCAGGGTGCTAGTATTGGTTTGAAAATTAATGTTAGGAAGACCAAGTCACTAAGGCTAGGAATAAGTGAAGATGAAAAGGTGACGTTGGATAATGAAAAGATTGATCAGGTGCGCAGCTTCACTTACCTTGGTAGTATTATTAATAAAGATGGTGGGAGCAGTGAAGATGTTAAAAATAGAATAGCCAAGGCTCAGGGTGTTTTTTCACAGTTAAAGAAAGTTTGGAAGAATAGGAAGATAAGTCTACAAACCAAGACTAGAATAGTAGAAGCTATAGTGATGACAGTGGTCAAATTTGGCTCTGAAGCATGGACACTCTGAAAGGAGGATGAAGATTTGCTAGATGTTTTCCAGAGAAATTGCTTAAGGATTGTTCTGGGTACCCGGCTGACTGACCGTATTTCAAACAATAGGCTATACGTAAAATGTGGTTCAATACCGCTTTCTAGGTCTATAATGAAAGAAAGGTTGAGGTGGTTAGGGCATGTTGTTCGGATGAAGGATGACAGATTGCCGAAGATTGTTCTTTTCGGCCAACCATCTAGGGCTAAACGGAAAGCAGGTCGTCCCCGTCTGGGTTGGGAGGACGTCATAAAGAAAGATTTAAAGGAAATGGGAACTTCGTGGGCGGGTGTAAAAAGGGAGGCTTTGAATAGATTGGGGTGGAGGAGGAGCGTGCGTAGCTGTGATGGCCTCAGGCGGCTTGGTGCTGCGATGAGTTGTTAGTAGTAGTAGTAGTAGATATTACACAGCGATCGGATGCCAAATAAGAAATGTACAATTCGGATCCCCATTCAGCATTCTTTAAAATTACAATAATCGCTTCCATTTATTGCCAATCGAACAAGCGGCATTTAACTTTCTAGGACAACCTCTTCCATACGACGTGTCTGAAAATAAATTTCTATATCCAGTATATTCTACTTCCTGGTGATCCACGTGACTGAATCATGACACCTCTAATTTTGATGTACATGCTTGTTGACTGCACCAGGCTCATGACCCTGCACATAGAGTTTTGATTTATCTATTATATTGTTCAAATACTATTGATAAAAGAATTATAATGACTAAAGTATAACTAATTCTTAGTTTAGAGCAGAGTTGAGGATTTATTTATACCAAAATCTTGGTATTTCTAAGACGGGGGTGGCGGTCTTCAATATGCTTGTAAAAGCTGTGTAAGCAACATATTTTAAAGTTTTAGGCAAACTCAAAATCCAAAACTTGATCAATGTTGGGGTTGTTTAACCCTGTAAGACCAGTAGCTCAATTGAAATTCTATTTTTTCCTGTTAAATTTTATTGAAGAAGTAAAATGCTTAAAATTAAAACGGAGGAGAGAAGAAAGATATTCGGTTCGATCCAGAAGGAAAGAAAACAGCGGTGAAAAAAAGTCAGTTGGATTCTCTGGAAGTGACATGGGTGTCCCTAGAGGAACGATGCAAGACTGCATGAAAAAATTTGCGAAGCTGAATATCCCTCTACAAAATCTGAACCTGAGTTTCAGTTACAACACATAACAAATATTTACAGAGGAACAAGAAAATGGACAAAAAACTTACTTGAAAACGATAGCCGATATAGATTGGTGTTTGCAGGTCCAAGAATTTATCTTTTTTGGTTTGAATGTCTAAATTGCCTGTCTTTCTCTGTTTGTATGTCTGAATCTATTTTTTGTATGTCTAGATTGGTGTTTACAGGTCCAAGAATTTATCTTTGTTGGTTTGAATGCCTAAAGTGCATGTCTTTTTCTGTTTGTATGTCTGAATGTGTATGTTTATGTGTTTGAGTTGGTGATTGCAAGTCCAAGAATTTTTCTTTGTTGGTTTAAATGTCTAAAGTGCCTGTCTTTCTCTGTTTATATGACTGAATCTTTTTGTTTACATGTCTGGGTTGGTGTTTGCAAGTCCAAAAATTCGTCTTTATTGGTTGGAATGTCTAAAGTGTATGTATTTATCTGTTGCTTTGTCTGAATCTATTTGTTTGTATGTCTGAGTTGGTGTTTGCAAGTCCAAGAATTTGTCTTTGTTGGTTTGTATGTCTAAAGTGCATGTGTTTCTCTGTTTATATGTCAGAATCTATTTGTTTACATTTCTGCTTTGGTGTTTGCAAGTCAAAGAATTCGTCTTTGTTAGTTTATATGTCTAAAGTGCCTGCCTTTCTCTGTTTGTATACCTGAATCTATTTGTTTGTATGTTTGGGTTTCAGTTTGCAAGTCCAACAATTCGTCTTTGTTGGTTTGAATGTCTAAAGTGCATGTCTTTCTCTGTTTGTATGTCTGAATCTATTTGTTTGTATGTCTGGATCGGTATTTGCATGTCCGGGAATTTTCTTTTTTTGCTTTCAAGTTCTAAAGTATTTGTCATTCTATGTTTGCATGTCTGAATTTATTTGTTTGCATACCTGGGTTGGTGTTTGCAAGTCCAAGATAAAGACGTTTTTATGTCTAAAGTGTCTGTATTTCTCTGTTTATATGTCTGAATCTATTTGTTTGCATGTCTGGGTTGGTGTTTGCAAGTCCGAGAATTTGTCTTTGTTGGTTTGAATGTCTAAAGTGTCTGTCTTTCTCTGTTTGTATATCCGAATCTATTTGTTTGCATGTTAGGGTTGGTGTTTGCAAGTCCAAGAATTTGTCTTTGTTGGTTTGAATGTCTAAAGTGTCTGCCTTCTCTGTTTGTATGACTGAATCTATTTGTTTGCATGTCTGGGTTGGTGTTTGCAAGTCCAAGAATTTGTTTTTGTTGGTTTGAATGTCTAAAGTGTATCTCTTTCTCTGTTTGCATGACTGAATCTATTTGTTTGCATGTCTGGGTTGGTGTTTGCAAGTCCAAGAATTTGTCTTTGTTGGTTTGAATGTCTAAAGTGTCTGTCTTTCTCTGTTTGTATGTCTGATTCTATTTGTATACATCTCTGGGCTGGTGTTTGCAAGTCCAAGAATTTGATTTTTTTTGTTTCAATGTCTATAGTGTGTTTCATTATTTGTTGGTATGTCTGAATCTTTTTGGTTGCATGTCTGGATTGTTTTTTTGCAAGTCCAAGAATATGTCTTTGTTGGTTTTAATGTCTAAAGTGCACATCTTTCTCTGTTTATATGTCTGAATGTATTTGTTTATATGTCTGGGTTGGTGTTTGGTTAGATTAGGCTAGCTAAGTTAGGTTAGGTTAGGTCAGGTTAGCTAGTAAATATTTCTCCATGTTTAAGTTAGGTTAGGTTAGCTTATCATGAGCGCTCATGATAAGCTAAGTTAAGCTAACCTAACTTAGACATGGAGACATATTTACTAGCTAGCCTAACCTAACCTAAATTAGCTAACCTAACCTAACGGTTAGGTTAGCGGTTAGGTTGCTAACCTAAGCAACAGAAATCATAACCTGCTGCTTTCGTACATGTAGTATTGCCGAGGTGAGAGAGAGAGAGTTATATCAGGATTGGCAGGAAGTTCCTTTCGTAAAATGAAATTGGATGGAGCAAGCGTCAATTTTATATCCACTTTAGTATTTGGTGGTAGCCATTTTGGTATATTAAATGTGTCAAGATTTATTTTTTCAACTAGACGTAATTCACTAGTTGTAGCATTTTTAAGTGCATCTATACTATTAGTATCTATAATATATTCATATCCATTGAAGGTGCCTCTCAATTCCTTGTATGACTTGGGTGTCATCAACATGAACTGAATATAGCTTTTATAATTTGAGAGATTGTTGCTTGTGCTCACCAATGTTCCATTTATGTAGACATTAATTTGATGCAATAAATTATTTAATATACAGTTTTCATAGGATATTCCATCAGCATGAATTGGCACACCATCGTCGGATTTCTTGACTATCATATGTAAATCTATAAATGTCGAAGACCTGTCCATCAAGTAGTCTTCATTGGAATAAATTTGAAATTGGATATTACCGGAGAGCGGTTGTAGATAAAATTGTTCATAGTATCCATGTTTTACACTCACATCAACATTTTCTGCATTGAGTAGATTTAAAAATGAAGTGATTGAAGGTTGGGAATCCTAATGCGGTAGATATGCCATTGTTCAGTCTATGAAAAGTAATTTAGTTTCGACCTTAAAGTTCTCTTCCCGGGGCTTCTTCTTCTGTTTATTGTACTTGTCGTTTATTTCCTTATTTTCTTTAACAGGGAAGATATCTTTCGCTTCCGACCTGAGTAGATACGGATGACTGGTGCACTGTTTACTAACCTGCTAAAACCTTTTCCATTTTTTTGAGATTTCAATTGTTCACCAAGGGTTCACGCACTCGACCTAAGATTTTCCGAAGCATTTTTTTTAAATCCTTGCCAGAGCTCCAATCGTATAGTGTAGAGGATGCAAAATCTGTTGCAGCCAGTACAATATATTTTTTAGCCAGAGGTAGTGCAGAGCAAAACAGCTTAGCCAACCAACTGCCAAGACCATAGTCAGACATTGATGAACGACCTTTGTAATAGTCCATTCCCTAGCCCAGTTGTCTTGGGACAAAGTATTAACATAGCAGTCAATATCAGGACAAATGAATACCACTTTTCTATTAGACATCTTGTTTTTGAACACCGACAACGATGGGTCTAAAAGGGCAGGTAATCACAGCCAAACCTTTTGATATTGCTAGAGGGTCACCTAAGTCATTGCTTAGTGTTAACTAGTAGAGTTCCAAATAGGAAGTGTTTACGGGGATATACTGAAGATGCTTTATATTGTAATGATGAATATGATCTTGATTCGTTTTTCGTTCAAGAACTAGTAGGAGGGGGGCATTTCTAGTGACATCAATTGGAAACCTACTTCCATTGACCTATCGGGAACAGAGTAAAAGAGTATTAACATATCTCATGTTGAAACGTGGTGATGCAGCTATACTCGATTTAATTTGTGATATGGTTACAAATCGTAAAGGACTTTTATCATTTGACAATAATCTATACAACTTTCTAAATACATCAGACTTCCCCAAAAGTCTTATTGGCAATATGCGTTAGTCGTCTCTGTGTGTATGTCGTTTCTGTGTGCTTGTCGTCTCTGAGCGTGTGTCGTCTCTATGTGTGTGTTGTCTCTGTGTGTGTGTCGTCTCTGTGTGTGTGTCTTCTATGTGTGTGTGTCGTCTCTCTGTTTGTGTCGTATCTTTGTGTGTCGTCTCTCTGTGTTTGTCGTCTGTGTGTTTGTGTCGTGTCTGTGGGTGTGACGTATCTATGTGTGTGTGGTCTTTGTGTGTGTATTGTTTCTGTGTTTGTGTCATCTCTGTGTGTGTGTCGTCTCTCTGTGTGTGTGTGTTATCTCTGTGTGTGTGTTGTTTCTGTGTGTGTGTCGTCTCTGTGTGTGTGTAATTTTTATGTGTGTGTAATCTCTGTATGTGTGTCGTCTGTGTGTGTGCGTGTCGTCTCTGTGCGTGTGTCGTCTCTATGTGTTTGTCGTCTCTGTGTGTGTGTCGTCTCTGTGTATCTGTCGTCTTTGTGTGTATGTCGTCTCTGTGTGGGTATTGTCTCTGTGTGTTTGTCATCTCTGTGTGTGTGTCGTCTCTGTGTTTGTGTCGTCTCTGTGTGTGTGTCGTCTCTATGCGTGTGTTGTCTTTGTGTGTGTATCGTTTCTGTGTTTGTGTCTTCTCTGTGTTTGTTTCGTCTCTGTGTGTGTGTGTGATCTTTGAGTGTGTATTGTTTCTGTGTGTGTGTCGTCTCTGTGTGTGTGTGTCATTTGTGTGTGTGTGTCATCTCTGTATGTGTGTCGTCTGTGTGTGTGCGTGTCGTCTCTGTGTGTGTGTCGTCTCTATGAGTGTGTCGTCTCTATGTGTTTGTCGTCTCTGTGTGTGTGTCGTCTCTGTGTATCTGTCGTCTTTGTGTGTATGTCTTCTCTGTGTGGGTATTGTCTCTGTGTGCTTGTCATCTCTGTGTGTGTGTCGTCTGTGTGTTTGTGTCGTCTCTGTGTGTGTCTCGTCTCGATGTGTGTGTCGTCTCTGTGTGTGTGTCATGCCTGTGTATGTGTCTTCTTTGTGTGTGTGTTGTCTCTCTGTGTGTGTCGTTACCGTGTGTGTGTCGTCTCTGTGCGTATTACGTCTCTATGTGTGTGTCGTCTCTCTGTGTGTGTCGTCTCTGTGTGTGTGTCGTCTGTGTGCGTTTGTCGTCTCTATGTGTGTGTCGTCTGTGTGTTTATGTCGTCTCTGTATGTGATTGTAGTCTCAATTCTGGTATCGTCCGGGTGCTTCTGTAGTCTCTGTTTTTGTCATCTCTGTGTGTGGGTCGTCACTGTGTGTGGGTCGTGTCTATGTGTCTTTTGTCTCTGTTTGTGTGTCGTCTCTCTGTGTGTGTGTGATCTCCGTGTGTGTTTCGTCTCTGTGTGTGTGTCGTCTCTGTGTGTGGATCGTCTCTGTGTGTGTGTCATGTCTGTGTGTGTGTCGTCTCTGTGTGTGTGTCGTCTCTGTGTGTGTGGCGTCTCTGTGTGTGTGCCGTCTCTGTGTGTGTGACGTCTCTGTGTGTGTGTCGTATCTGTGTGATTGTCGTCTCTGTGTTTGTGTAGTCTCTTTGTTTGTCATCTCTGTGTGTGTCATCTCTGTGTGTTGATCGTCTCTGTGTGTGGGTCGTCTCTGTGTATATGTAACGTCTCTGTGTTTGTGTCGTCTCTCTGTGTGTGTGTCATATCCGTGTGTGTTTCGTCTCTGTGTGTGTGTCGTCTCTGTGTGTGGATCGTCTCTGTGTGTGTGTCATCTTTGTGTGTGTGTCGTCTCTGTGTGTGTGTCGTCTCTGTGTTTGTGTTGTCTCTGTGTGTGTGCCGTCTCTTTGAGTGGGTCGTCTCTGTATTTGTGCCGTCTCAGTGCGTTTGTCGTCCCTATGTGTGTGTCGTCTCTTTTTGTGTCATCTGTGTTTGTGTCTTCTCTGTGTGTGTGTCGTGTCTGTGCGTGTGACGTATCTATGCGTGTGTTGTCTTTGTTTGTGTATTGTTTCTGTGTTTGTGTCATCTCTGTGTGTGTGTCGTCTCTCTGTGTGTGTTGTATGTGTGTGTGTGTTATCTCTGTGTGTGTGTTGTTTCTGTGTGTGTGTCGTCTCTGTGTGTGTGTCTTCTCTATGTGTGTGTCGTCTCTATGTGTGTTTCGTCTCTATGCGTGTGTCGTCTCTGTGCGTGTGTCGTCTCTGTGTGTTTGTCATCTATGTGTGTGTGTCACCTCTGTTTATCTTTCATCTGTGTTTTTGTTTTTTCTCTCTGTTGGTAGTGTGTGTGTGTGCGTGTCTCTCTGTGTGGGTCGTCTCTGTGTGTGTGTCGTCCCTGTGTGTGTTTCGTCTCTGTGTATGTGTCTTCTTTGTGTGTGTGTTGTCTCTCTGTGTGTGTCGTTACCGTGTGTGTGTCGTCTCTGTGCGTATTTCGTCTCTATTTGTGTGTCGTCTCTATGTGTGTGTCGTCTCTGTGTGTGTGTCGTCTCTGTGCGTGTGTCGTCTCTATGAGTGTGTCGTCTCTGTGTGTGATTGTCGTCTCTGTGTGTGTGTCGTCTCTGTGTTTCTGTCGTCTCTGTGTGTGTCGTCTCTGTGTGTGGGTCGTCTCTGTGTGTGGGTCGTCTCTGTATATATGTCGACTCTGTGTTTGTGTCGTCTCTGTGTGTGTGTGTCATCTCCGTGTGTGTTTCGTCTCTGTGTGTGTGTCGTCTCTCTTTGTGTGTCATCTCTGTATGTGTGTTGTCGTCTGTGTGTGTTTGTCGTCTCTATGTGTTTGTCGTCTCTCTGGTTGTGTCGTCTCTGTTTGTTAGTCGTCTCTGTGCTTGTGTCGTCTCTCTGTGTGTGTCGTCTCTATGCCACCAGAGCTTTACTTACAACGCCTGCTTCCGGGCCCTGAGGGGTTGAATCGACACAGGAGTTTTTCTTATCTGACCTTTGAACTATTTTTAACCAAATGGTTATCTAAAAATTTTTATTGGATGGATTTGGGGAAAAAGTGTGTGTGGGAGGGGGGGGGGCTAGTTGCCCTCAGATATATTTTGACTATTAAAAAGTGAACTAGATCTTTCAATTTCCGATCAAATGAGCTCTCTCTGAAGTTTATATAAGCATCCCTTTCATAAGAACTAAATGCACCACCAGGACAACACTTACAACGCCTACCCCTCGGCCCTGGGGGGTTGTGTTGACACCAGAGTTGTTGTTATCTAATTTTTGAACTATTAAAAAAAATGGCTAATTCAAAATTCGTATCGAATGGGTTTGGGAAAAAAGGGCGTGGGGGTGTTACTTGCCGTCCAATCTCTTGATTCTTAGAAAGTGACCTAGAACTTTCAACTTTCAATCAAAGGAGCCCTCTATAAATTTTATACGAGCATCCTTTTCATAAGAACCATACATGCACTCAGGGCATAACTTAGAACGCCTGCCCAGGCCCTTGGGGGTTCTATTGACACCGGAGTTTTTCTTATCCGACATTTGAACTATTTTTAACAAAATAGCAATCTCAAATTTTTCATTGGATGGGTTTGGAAAAAAAAGCGTGGGGGGACTATTTGCCCTCGAATATCTTTAGACTCTTAAAAAGTGAACTCGAAATTTCAATTTCTAATCAAAAGAGCCCTCTCTGAAGCTTATATGAGCATCCCTTTCATAAGAACCATATCTACCCTAGGGCATAACTTACAGTGCCTGCCCCTGGCACTGGGGGGTTGTGTCGACATCTGAGTTTTTGTTATCTGATTTTTGAACTATTTTTAACAAAGTTGTTATCTCAAAATTTTTATCGCATGCATTTGCAAAAAAGGAGCGTGGGGGGGGGGATATATGCCCTCCATCCTTTTTGACTCTCAAAACCTGAACTAGAACTTTCAATCTCCAATCAAATGAACCCTCTCTGAAGTTTTTACGAGCATCCCTTACATAACAACCATACATTCCCTTAGAGCATAACTTACAACGCCGCCCTCGGGCTCTGGGGGGTTGTGTCGACCCCAGAGTTTTTATTATATGATCTTTGAACTATTTTTGAAAAAAATGGCTATTTTAAAGTTCTTATCGGATGGGTTTGAGGGAAAAAATGCACGGAGGGGGTGGGGGCTAGTTTTCCTCCGATCTCTTTTGACTCTGAAAAGTGGACTAGAACTTTCAATTTCCAATCAGATGAGCCCTCTTGGAAGTTTATACGAGCATCCCTTCCATAAAACCATATATGCCCCAACGGCACAACTTACAACGCCTGCCCTGGGCCCTGGGGGTTGTGTCGATACCGGAGTTTTGTTACATGATCTTTGAATTATTTTTAACAAAATGACTATCTAAAGAGTTTTATCGGATGCCTTTGGCGAAAAAAGGGCGAAAAACTGAACTAGAACTTTCAATTTCCAATCAAACGAATTCCCAAGATATTGCTGATACATCTTTTAGTGACTTGCATCCATATCGTTTGTTATGACCTAGTTCAACACCCCTTTCGGCATTCCCTGCAAATTTCACCTTACTACCCTTAGCCACGGTAGAAGTAGTAGTATGGTAGTAGTTGTAGCAGTAGCAGCTGCAGTAGTAGCAGTAATTTCAGTAGCAGCAGTCACTTCCAGATCCAGGAGAAGGCCGGGAGGAACCCGGCCCCTTCCCAAGGTTTTTTTGCCGCCATCTTATCCTGTTTTTTTCTTTTTTTAGTTTTTTTAGAATAAATTTGTCAATTTGGTTAATTATTGATACCATTCTCACATTGTCCCCCGCAAGATTTGGCTCATTGGAGCCCTTGTCACATCGGGCCTCCCCCAAGACTTTGCTCTAGATCCACCCCTGACAGCAGTAGTAGCATTAATAGTAGTAGCAGTTTGTGTTATGCACATAGTTCCTTTTGGTTAGTTCAACATCCACCCCAAAATACCGAGAAAGTTTCAAATTAATGCCGCAAATCCTTCCTGAGACATTGCTGATATACCTTTCTGACAATCTGCATGCACATAGTATGTTTTAATTTAGTTCAACATCCCCCTAAAAAAAATCTTGAAATTTTCCCACTTAGAAGCTTAGCCTTAGCAGCAGTAGCAGTAACAGCAGTGGTAGCAGTAGCATTATACACATAGTTCCTTTTGGTTAGTTTAACATCTCTATTAACATGAGCTGAAAGTTTCAACTGAATGCTCTGTATTATTCCTGACCAATTGCTGAAACACCCTTTTGATAATCTGCATGCACATATTGTGTTTTGATTTAGTTCAACATCCCCTTTTTATATTTCATGAAAGCTTCTTTTCAACACCCTTAAGTTTAGTAATAGCAATAATTGTAATAGCAGTAGTAGTAGTAGAAGTATTATGCACTTCGTGCCTTATGGTTAGGTCAACATCCTTTTTCAAGTTTCAACTTAATACTCTAAGTCGCTCCTGCAATGCCTAGTGAAAAAAATTCTGAATAGTTACTTTCATGGTGCGATTACACGATGCTTAAAACCACACGCAGAATGTATGCAACACAGACGTCCAATTAAAATAAGTTTATGATACCAATCAATATGGTGCTTGTCCAACATCAGTTTTCAGGTTTCTAGCACACATTGACGTCATCATGGATGGCCTAAAGACACCTGGATGCTCGACCCTGTTTTTTAGCATTATAAATGAGGGCACATGGTCATCTGTATCATTTAATTTTTTCTGTGCTTAAAACCATGTCGATTTGTTAACTACAAGGTTCACAAAACGGATTCAAGTTAGCTAAAAACTTTAGGATTGAGACCGATTGCCTATTTGTCAAATTGTCTCTTTTTCGCTAAAGCGGCGTTAACATGCATCTCTAGCTAGAATTTCATGTCTAGACACGTGTCTAGCCAGACATAATTGTCTAGGCAAAGATCATTCACAAGTAAAATTCGGTGCTTAGCTAGACAAGATGCTTGGCTAGACTTTGAGTTCTACGCTCTAGAACTCAATGCCTAGGATTTTTTATTACAGTCAATCAGAATGTGTCAAGTTCCACTATTTTCATCATTCATGTTTAGATTTTTAAAATGAAACTTAATTTTTGTTTTCTCTTTAATTGTTTTTTTTTTCATTTAAGGCAAATATGCAACACCAGACGTGATAGTGAAGCCAACTAAGGCAATTGTTTGGCTTATCTCATCCATTATCTTGTGACAGTACAAAAGGAAAATGAAGCTCTCTATATTATATAAGCTCTCTTGATTGGCTAGAAATGGCAACCGTAATCTATTTGGAACTAAATTATAGTTTTAGCTAACCATTGAATTCTTCTTGTAAACAGTAATTTCCTAGACATTGATTTCTGGCCAGACACACGTGTCTAGACATGAGATTTTACCTAGACACGCATGTGAACGCCGCCTAAAATTACTTTTTCACTTTTTCGTTGAGATAAAATTTCGTCATTCCTGCAGTAAATTGTTTCTTGAAGAAACAGAAAAGGTTGACTAAATTTGCTCTTGTGCTCTGCTACTCGTAATCTCAGTTTTCATGCCATCTTTACATCCTTTTAGAGCGCATAGCTCGGTGAAATTTTTGATAAGTTTTGGTGAAACTTGTAGGGTGTAAAAGCAGTATCCAGTTGAGCTAAATTCCTTAAGGTGTACCATATATAGTAGCCTATTGAGAGGTGAATTGAGGTTTTGCTTTATTCCTTTGGTCAGTATTCAAAAGATTTCACAACTGACAGAGAAACAAGGTGAATATACTTTGCTATTTGATTCCTTTTTGAGTGAATTTTTCCTTTTTCATATGATTTAGCCAGGAAGAAAGTAGGCTAAATAGAGGTAAATTTCTAGGTGGCACTATAATTTAGCTAGGATAAAAGTGAAAACATCATGTGATGCCTTTTTTAATGCTCTTTCATAACTCAATAGTTGCTTCTGTCACAAATTGCATCTTGAGCCCTTAAAGGGGCCCCAAAGGTATTTCATTTTTATAACCACACAAAGAAGTTATCAATATTAGTTAAGTTATTGAAAAGTGGTTAAAAATAAGATACTAGTTTATAAATAAGTGGTTCAAGAGTAATATAGCCTAGGCTATTCAAAAAATACTTACTTATTGGCTAACAATGGTACTTGTCAATTAGCTGGTACATATGCAAGATAGATGCTAAAGGACACTAGGGTAAAGGTACCAATGATTCAACAGTTTTTGTAAAAAACAAGTTTTTCTACTCCATAAGTCCTAATTTAAAGACTTTTGGTTTGAAAAGGGTTTTATATAGGCTACCTAGGAAAACCTTCTAGGAAACTAATTGTTTGATGAGAAGTTTGAAGTTTTATATGAAAAGGGTAAAAAACTCCAATTTTACAAAATTAGAGCATTTTCTCCTATCAATAAAAAGCTAATGTGACTAGAATTCAGATAAAATCAGATGTATCTTGATGCATTGGTGTTAATCCTAACCTTTTTTTTTCGCAATAAATAACCAAGTAACAGCAGTTTGAACATTGCATACCTAAAAAATTGTCAAGAGCTCCTTTCTTGTGAGAAATGGGAAACTGACTATTAAATGCTCTTTCCTTATTTGGGTGTACTGGTTATTGTGTCAATGTTTTCTATCATTGAAATATAAAAACATCTTCAAGAGATGGCGCCTTTAGTCATGGCTAAGCAGAGTAATTCTGTTTGAACGACAATTTTGACAGGGGTACCAAAATTGCACTGTCAAATCATTGGTACCTTTACCCAAGTTAAATGGATATCAGTCAATAGAGAATTGAATCACAAAGTGTGGTTTGTCATTGTGTTTACAATATTCAAACTACTGTTTTCTGGGGTTTAGGGGAAAAAAAGGTACCTAGGTTAGGTTAGGTTACATATTTAATATATGCTATGTTTTACCCCCACCCCCTAATGTGAAAATATATAGCCCAAATTTTTTTCTACACTATTACATTTTCATCCTATTTTGTTTTATTTCATTAGCATTAACGAAACTTGACTTCTCATGTGTATACCAGCTAATTGACAAGTACCATAACAATTCAAATCTCATTTATTAGGCAACGCAAATATAAACTGTTTGTTTTCCTGCTGTTTCAACTCTTTCAAATGATGTTGATAAAAATAGTGCTGAATTTTGAGATTTGAAACTTTTCTGTCAACAATTACTACTACTACTACTACTACTAACAACTCATCGCAGCACCAAGCCGCCTGAGGCCAACAAAGCTACGCACGCTCCTCCTCCACCCCAATCTATTCAAAGCCTCCTTTTTTACAACCTCCCACGAAGTTCCCATTTCCTTTAAATCTTTCTTTATGATGTCCTCCCAACCCAGACAAGGACGACCTGCTTTCCGTTTAGCCCTAGACGGGTGGCCAAAAAGAACAATCTTCGGCAATTTGTCATCCTTCATCCACACAAGGTGCCCTAACCACCTCAACCTTTCTTTCATTATAGACCTAGAAAGCGGTATTGAACCATATTTTTTGTATAGCCTATTGTTTGAAATACGGTCAGTCAGCCGGGTACCCAGAACAATCCTTAAGCAATTTCTCTGGAAAACATCTAGAAAATCTTCATCCGCTTTTCGGAGCGTCCATGCTTCAGAGCCATATTTAACCACTGTCATCCCTTTAGCTTCTAATATTCTAATCTTGGTTTGCAGACTTATCTTCCTATTCCTCCAGACTTTTTTTAAACTGTGAAAAAACACCCTGAGCCTTGGCTATTCTATTTTTAACATCTTCACTGCTCCCACCATCTTTATATATTTCCGTCTGTATATATTTCCATATTAGGGGGGGAGGGGTAAAGTTCATGGTAAATTTGCAGTGGGCCATTTAATTTAGGTAGGATGAAAGTGAAAACATCATTTGATGCTTTTTTATGCTCTTTCATAATTTGTATAAAAAACCTTCAGGGCCCCTTTAAGGGCTCAAGATGAAATTTGCAACAGAAGCAATTATTGAATTATGAAAGAGCACAAACAAAGAATAAAGTTATGTATTCACTTTCATCCTAGCTAAATTATAGTGCCACCTAGAAATTTACCTAAATAGATTGCTTGATGCCTTTTTTGTGCTCTTTCCAAACATAATAATTGATTCTAGGGGTTGTTCCATTTTTAACCCCTTATGTGGCTCTTAAATGTTGCCTATTAGCCTACTTTGTCCATAGTTTTGAGACTGATATAAAGTTGGGGCAAAATTTACTTTAGCTACTTAGGTTAGGAAAATGAAACTTTCAGGGATAAGTTCACAGACCAAAGTCCCAGGAAGGTATTTTGTAGTACCTACCTCCACTTTTCCTCCTTCTAGAGGGCAGTGACCTTTGATGACCTTTAAAAATCTTTGCATTATGAAATTGAAACCTTGCAAAACAAATCTTCTGCTTAAATGAACTACAAGAAAACTGGGTAAATTTCTAGGTGGTGCAATAATTTAGCTAGGATGAAAGTGAAAACATCATTTGATGCCTTTTTTATGCTCTTTCACAATTCAATAATTGGTTCTGGGGCTAATTGCATCTTGAGCCTTTAAATGGGCCCCAAAAGTATTTTATATGGATAATCAAACAGCAAAAAAAACATCAAATGGTGTTTTTCCTTACATTCTAGCTAAATTATATTGCCCACTGCAAATTTACCATGAACTTTACCAACCCCCTAATGTGCAAATATATACCCTGAATTGTTGACAGCAAAGTTTTAAATCACAAAATTCAGTGCTATTTTTGTTGATGGCATTTGAAAAATTGAAACAGTAAGAAAATGGTTTGAATTGAAAATCAAGTATTTTGCAGGTTAGGTTATAACTTCTTTGTGTAGTTACAAAAATGAAAAGTATTTGGGGCCCCTTTAAGGGCTCAAGATGCAATTATCCCCAGAAGCAATTTTTGAACAATTAAAGAGAATAAAAAAAGGCATCAAATGATGTTTTCACTTTCATCCTAGCTAAATTATTGCACCACCAAGGAATTTACCAAAAACTGTTTTCACCTTCACAACTTTGCTCAATCCTAATTTGTGAGGTTTCAAAGATCTTCAAATATATTTCCTAAATTTAGAAAAACCCATTGATTTGGTTTAAAATTCTACTCAAATAACAGGAGTTGCATCTTCAGAGCTAAAACCAGAGAAAAAGAAATAGATAGCTGAAAATTAAGGTAAAATGTTGTTTTGTCAAAATTTAAGTAGGAAGCCTATAGACTTATTAAATATGCAAATTTCTAAGACATAGAAATCAGAAGAGGATTAACATGGAAGTTTGGCAATACCTTACAAGAGTATTTTTGGCTCTGGATTCTTTACTGAAAGTTTCATTTTGCTAACCTTACCCTTTTCCAAGATAGCTAAAAGTAGCTAAACTGGAATTTTACCAATAAAAATCACTATTATATTGCTGTATCAATTAATTTAAATTGGGCCTAAAGTTATCGCTTTATTCCAAATGTACATGTTCTAATTCAATAAACATTTGAATTTCAAAAAAATCTTTCCTCAAATACCAAATATTTTCCTGGTGTCTGTACTTAGGGCTATCTTCTGTACAATAAATTTTTGTGCAACATAACAACAGCAAATGTAAAAAATGCAGCATGAAGTAACCAATTGCCTTCCTTTTACAAAAATGAAGGAAGATAAGTAGGTAATGTTTATATTAACAGACTATTTAGGTAGCTCTGAAACAAACTTATCTCTATGGTCAGAATTTCATCCTGAATCTAAATTTAACACTCATTTGCATTGGAAATAAACTCTACCCCCACCCCTATATGTACAAATTCAGGGTATATTCCAATTCAGGGTATATATTTGCACATTAGGGAGGGGTAGGGGAAAGGTTCATTTCTGACAAAAAAGAATGTTAAATTTGGATTCAGGATGCAATTCTGACTATAGAAGTAAGTTTGAACCTTAAATCACCCCCCCCCTATTGCGCAAATATATATCCCAAATTTGTATATATAGGGGTGGGGTGAAGTTTATTTCTGATGCAAATGTATGTTAAATTTGGATTGCAATTCTGACTATAGAGGTAAGTTTATTTCTTAGCTACCTGAATAGTTCATTAATATAAACATTACCCAAGAAGCTAGTCTAGATTACACAATGCTTGATTAAAATATATATATATATATATATATATATATATATATATATATATATATATATATATATATATATATATATATATATATATATATATATATATATATATATATATATATATATATATATATATATATATATATATATATATATATATATATATATATATATATATATATATATATATATATATATATATATATATATATATATATATATATATATATATATATATATATATATATATATATATATATATATATATATATATATATATATATATATATATATATATATATATATATATATATATATATATATATATATATATATATATATATATATAATACTAAAAAAGAAGTTTATAAAAAGAAAAATGATTAAAACTTAAAACATTATAAGACAAAGTAAAAAAGGAAAACATACCTTTATTGATATGGTTACAAAATCAACATGATTAATTTATATAAACTTCATGCACTATGCTGATATTTATCTATGCCTTCTTTTGTCTTCATTTCCAATCACTATTATAGGAAGAAAGCAATATATAGTTTGTTGCTTAATTTTTCTGTTTGCTATTGTTAGGCTACTGCAAATTTTATCATACAGAAAAGGCACCTCTTACTGCAGAAGTCAGGAAAATGTTTGATATTTAAAATGGTATTTATAAATTCAAATTTTTGTGGAATTACATTAATATAAATCAGTGTCTTTGGATTTTAGAATAATTAATTTATAAATGAATGGTATGTTTTAACCCCTATTTAAACCCATTTCTAGTGATTACCTTGCCTTAAATTGCATTTGCCAGTGAGATTAGGTGGTGTTGAACCTGCTGTAGAGAATATTGATGGGGATGTGAACGTCTTTAAGGTTTGGGAGCATCCCAAATTAGCTTCCATTCCTAGTGAATGCAGTTCTTGAATGATTCAGCAGTCTTGGATTGAACAGTGATATCTGAGAGACTATTCCATTATGCTAATGCATAATGGAATAGTCTCTCAGATATCACTGATATAAAGTGCCCCTTTGATACAAAGTGCCCTGGAATAAACAACAACAACAAAAAATAATACATTATAAAAATGTCAAGCCTTCCAATAACTTTCAACTATTGAAAAGGGCACATGGCCTTTCAATTTCCAATCAAATGAGCCCTTTTTGAGTTTCTATGACAAGGCTTTCTGTAAACACCTTATATGCCCCCAGGGCATAAATTACAACCTTTACCCTAAGGGCTGTGAGGGTGGTTGTTATCCTCTAAGACCTAATTTCCAGAACTTTCAACTACATTAAACAAAATGGCTACCTCTAAATTTTGATTGGATGTGTCTGGGAAAATGTTGGGCACAAGAGGGGTGTTAGTTGCTCTCCCAGCCCTTTTTGAGTTTCTATGACAAGGCTTTCTGTAAACAGCTTATATGACCCCAGGGCATAAATTACAACCTTTACCCTAAGGGCTGTGAGGGTGGTTGTCATTCTCAAAGACCTAATGTCCAGAACTTTAAACTACATGAAACAAAATGGCTATCTCAAAATTTTGATTGGATGTGTCTGGGAAAAGGGTGGGCACAAGAGGGGTGTTAGTTGCTCTCCCAGCACTTTCAACTATTAAAAAAGGTGCTAGCCCTTTCAATTTCCAATCAAATGAGCCCTTTTGAAGTTTCTACAACACCGCTTTCAATAAAAACCTTATATGCCCCAAGGGCATAACTTACAACCCTTGTCCTGGGGGCTGAGGGGGAGGGGGTTGTCATCCTTAAAGACCTAATTTTTAGAACTTTCTGCAATGCTGAACAAAATGGCTATCTGAATTTGGGGATACAAAATTGAACAAAAAGATGTTGAACAAAATTGGGGATATGGTGGGTGTGAGAGGGGGGTCAGTTACCCTCCAATCACTTTCAACTATTAAAAAGGGCACTAGCCATCTCAACTTCCAATTGAATGAGCCCCTTTTGAAGTTGTTACAACAACTCTATCTATAAAAGCCTCATATGCCCCCAGGGCATAACTTCAACCTTTGCCCTGGGGGCTCTGGGGGGTTTGTCATCCCTAAATACATAATTTCCAGTACCTTCAACTACATTGAATAAAATGACGATCTCTAAACTTTGATTGAATGTGTTTGGGGAAATGGTGGGCATGAGAGGGGGCTAATTACTTTCCACTCACTTTCAACTATTAAAAAGGGCAATTTCAATTTCCAATCAAATGAGCCCTTTATGAAACTTTTACGACAATTTTCCATATAAACCTTATATGCCCCCAGGGCAGAGCTTTAGACTCTTGTCCTGAGGGGCCTGATGGGGTTATCATTCTAAAAGACCTAATTTCCAGAACTTTCGACTATGTTGAACAAAATGGATATCTCAAAACTTTGATTGGATATGTTTGAGGAAATGGTGGGCATGATAGGGGGGTTAGTTGTCCTCCAGTAGCACTGGGCAGTTAAAAATGACACTGGCGCTTCCAGTATTTAATCGAATACGGCCTTTTTATGGTTTTTGCAGTAACATCTTCTATATAAACATTACATGCCCACTAGGGCGCAGAATGCGACCCTTTTACTGAGGGTTGTGGGAGTGGAGTTGCTTTCATCCTTGAATACATAATTTCCATGACTTTCAACTACGTTGAATAAAATGGGTATAAAAAAAAATGTTGATCAGATGTGTTTGGGAAAATGGTGGGCAAGAGAGGGGGATTAGTTGCCCTTTGAATTTCCAATCAAATGAGCCCTTCTTCAAGTTTCTACAACAAAGATTTTAATAAAAACTTATATGCCCCCAGTGTTTTAACTTACAACCCTTGCCCTGAGGGCTGTGGGGTTTCCTCCTCAAAAACATAATTTCTATCTGGAAATCAACTATGCTGAACAAAATGGCCATCTCAAAATTTTGATTGGATGTGCTTCAGGAAATGGTGGGTGTGGAAGGGGTGGTAGTTGCCTTCCAATCAATTTCTACTATTAAAAAGGGTACAAGCCACTTTGATTTCCAATTGAATGAGCCCTTTTCAAAGTTTCTATGACAACTTCTTTGATACAAAGTGCCCTGGTCTAAAGGAAAAAAATAATAAATAATACATTTTGCCAATATCGTTCTTATATGCCCCCAGGGCATAACTTACAACCATTGCCCTGAGGGCTGTGGGGGAGTGACCTCCTCAAAACATATTTTCTATCTAGAAATTAACTACACTGAACAAAATAGCTATCTCAAAATTTTGATTGGATGTGTTTCGGGAAATGGTGGGCATGGAAGGGGTGTTAGTTGCCTTCCAAACACTTTTGACTATTAAAAAGGCCACAACCCTTAAAACCCTTGCCCTGAGGGTTGTGGGGGAGTAACCTCCCCAAAAGCATATTTTCTAGCTGGAAATCAACTATGCTTAACAAAATGGCTATTTCAAAATTTTGATTGGATGTGTTTTGGGAAATGGTTGGCGTAGTAAGGGGTCTTAATTGCCTTCCAATCACTTTCGACTATTAAAAAGGGCACAAGCCACTCCAATTTCCAATTGAATGAGCCCTTTTCGAAGTTTCTATGACAACTCCTTTAATACGAAGTGCCCTGGTCTAAAAGAAAAAAAAATAATACATTGTGCCAACATTGTTCTTATATGCCCCCAGGGCATAACTTAAAACCCTTGCCCTGAGGGTTGCGGCGGAGTGACCTCCTCAAAAACATATTTTCTATCTGGAAATCAACTACGCTGAACAAAATGGCTATCTCAAAATTTTGATTGGATGTGTTTGGGGGAATGATGCGCGTGGGGGGGGGGCTAGTTGCCCTCCAATTACTTTCGATTATTAAAAAGGGCACTGGCCACTCCAATTTCCAATCGAATGAGCCCTTTTCGAAGTGCATAGTTAAAACATAAATATGAAATTTGAAAGGTCATAAAATGATAATTCTAATGGTACTGCTTTTATTTTATTAAGATGTTTCCTTCTGTTGAGCTGCCAATGTATGAACCTCATTGCAAAGGATTTCAAATCTATCAGATAAATAGCCATATTGTTTTCAAATATTGATTACAGTGGAAGGAAACATAAAAATCTGATTAACAAAACATGCTACTTGTTATAAACTAAGAATCTCATTGCTACAGTTTTCTTTTGAGTTTTGTATATAGCGCAGGGCTATATTAGAGACCATAAAGTTGGGAGGGGGGGGGGCATTGTCAGATAGCAAATACTATATTTTAAATAAGCTTCAGTTGAGGAATTGTTATCCTAGACTGTTACATGGGCGCCTATAATGGGGGGGGGGCAGGGGGTGTCACCCAATGCTTTCAGTAAGCCCTGTGATTTTGCAGCCACTGTGAAACAGGATTGTCATACCTGAACAAGTACAACCACATTTCAGCTCCACCAAGAAAACAAAATGCTTCAAGGAAGAAAGGAGGGCAGAACAAATGTGCTCACTGATGCATCAGTGAAGGCCAAGATTGAAGCTGCTTTTGTCACAAGGAAGGCTAAGAAGAGATGGAAAAGAAAAATTGAAGCAAGAAAAACAAAGAAGCAGGCTGTGAAGAGATTTCGTGAGAAGACAGCACTGAGGGTGAAAATGAAACTGAAAAGGTTCAGACAGTGACTGTTGATAAAAAGTCAGACAGCTCTCTTGGGTAATAAAAAAAAGAAGTTTTTTCAACTGAAAGTTCAAAAAATCAAAGCTGCATTAGTTCAAAAATGTTCAGAAATTAAATAAAAAAACAAGTTTTTTTTTACTGAAAATAAGGAGAACATTAAAACTTAAAACAAACAGAAATTATTACGTATATGAAGGGGGTTGCCCCCTCCTCAACACCTCGCTGTTTACGCTAAAGGTATAATTTTGTCCCAATTCTTCAAAAATGGCTCCTGAAACACAAGGGCCGTTTAATTAAAACAATAAGACGCTTTTTTTAAAGTACCAAAGAACTTTAAGCATAAAAAGTGAAGTGTTGAGAAGTGGGCAACCCCCTTCATATTCGTAATAATTTCCTCATTTATATGGGCAAACATATATTTATCCACACATCCAAATGCGTATCTCATACAGACATTATTACGTATATAAAGGGGGTTGCCCCCTCCTCAACACCTTACTCTATGCTGAAGTTTTTAGTACTTTTAAAAAGCGTCTTGTTGTTCTAATTAAACAGCCATTGTGTTTCAGGAGTCATTCTTGAAGAATTGGGACAAAATTCAAAATTTAGCGTAAAAAGCAAGCTGTTGAGGAAGGGACAACCCCCTTTTTATACGTAATAATTTCTGTTCGTTTTAAGTTTTAATGTTGCTCCTTACTTTCAGTTGAAAAAACTGTTTCATTTTAAAATTTAATCTCTAATCGTTTTTTAAATGCCAGGAAATCTGGCCCCGCCTCCATGGAGAAACCCCCACCCCATGGAAATATCCTCTAGACAGTTCAATCCCAGTGGAAATTTACCCCGGATAATTACTCTTAACCACTCTGCGCGTAAAATTGAGACGGAAAAAAGAAAGCATGACATATAAAAAGAATTTTGTATAAGAGTTCTGGCAAATTCCCCCAGTGTCTAATTTGCTCTGACAAATTCACTCCCTGGAAGTTTCCTTCCCCATGGAAAATTCCCCCGTGGAAAAACCCCCAGCAGAAAATTTTTGGAAAAAGGGGGCCTATTTGCCCTCCAATTTTTTGGTCGCTTAAAAAGGGCACTAGAACTTTTAATTTCCGTTCGAATGAGCCCTCATCCAATATTCCAGGACCACTGGGTTGATACAATCACCCTTGGGAAAAATAACAAATTAACATGCATACGTGATCTTTCTTCTGTCAAAAAGTACAAAATTCCACATTTTTGCAGATAGGAGCTTGATACCTGTTCAGTAGGGTTCTCTGATATGCTGAATCTGATGGTATGATTTTCATTAAAATCACTTGACTTTTAGGGGCTATTTCCCATTTTTTCCAAAAATCAGGAAAAATTTCTTGGGCTTGTAACCTTTGATGGGTCAGACTAAACGTAACGAAATTTATATATATGGAATCAGCATAACAAGCCAATTCTTTTGATATACCTATTTCAATCAAAATTCCGTTTTTTAGAGTTTCGATTACAATTGAGCTGCGTCGCTCCTTACTTACAGTTCATTACCACAAATTGTTTGATATAGTGAAAAGGAATGTGAATTAAGTTTGGATTTGGGTTGCAGTTGGTAACTTTGTTAAAGTCATCTATGAGGGCCATTAGGGAGAAGGTAGAACCTACTGCAGAGGCCAGTGTGATGACTATGTGTGGTGGGTAAGATAATGCATGAAAGTGGTTGGAACAGCAAAATTTTATCTACTACATGAAAGAGGATTTAGGGTAAAAACCCCCAGTACTTGGACAGTGTGTGATCTTGGACAAATGTTTTGACTAAAATGTATCTTCCCTAAACAAGGACACTAGGTTCTTAATCTTGGACCTGATGCAGATAATTAGGATTGGCTGACTACAACCTTATAGCCAAGCCTGTTTAATTATGATTACTCTTTTTTACAACACATGTCTGTGATTGAATCTGTCAATGATTCAGATACTTCACTTTAAGATCGTTTGTTCAAGACTGGGCAGTAGCTTATTTTCCAAAATTAGAATCAAGCTAAAAATTTGTAATTACAATCAGGCCTCTATTATTAACTGTCTTAGCATTTAAAATAGTTACCATTGTATATGGGTGAAATATTAAAGCTAATGAAATACTCGTTAGGAAAGTTTAGACAGATTTAGGAGAGAAAAATTAATTTTTCAGGTGGTATATCAGATATAAATATTGAGATGGTGATCAGGGAGAGCTGCATTTGTAGGAACTTGAGATTTTTTAGAACCTACCGTTTCAAGTGACGCTGTTATTTCACGGAATCAAAACCTTGGTATTTATTTAGTATTTCTTTAGTCCTTACCTATGGCAAGGACCAAAGAAAAATTGATTCTTTGCTATACTAAGATGTCTTGAAATAGAGAGGTCCTTAAATCTCAAGTTCCTACCTGGAATTTAATCTGTTGTCTGTTCGACAGACAATTGTCTATTCAATAGATGTGCTACAAAAACTAGGGCTGAATAAAAACCCATCCTGGAAGCACAAGAAACTCTTGCAAACCATTTGTGTGCACACTTTTTTGTTTAATTTTGACAACCGCAATTGATTTCTTAGCAGGAAAATCGAAATCCTTAACCACACGAGAAAAGAAAAGGTCAAACATTGTGGTTGACGCAATAAAGAATTGGCTGAAATTAGTTCAAAGTCTGCGGAACGTCGCCACCTCGGCTGGCGGCGTTACGACACTGGCAGCAGTCGACCAGGCCTCTCGTCGGCGGCGTTTGATGCACGTGCCGGCGTGGTGCCGAAGTCGATATCCAACATTGGAAGTGCTGATTAGACCAGGTAAGCACCCCCCCCCCTAAAATTCAGCTTGTGGGCGCCCATGGACTGTTACCGTACCCAATTTATGAAAGTGTCTGGGGGGGGGGAGGGTCAAAATTTATTTTTGAAAGTCAGGAAGGGGGAGGAGCAAATTGTTTTTTTTAAATTGTAATAACAGAAAAGGTATTTATCAATAAAAATATTAAAAAACATATTTTCCAAAATCTAGGGGGCTAATCGCCCCTCTCCTTACCAGTTGGTGTCTTTGCCTATCAATGTTATGACAATTATATGCTATCCCCCCCCCCCCCCTAGGACCATATTTAGCTGTAAGAAATATATTTATCTGTTGTTTTTCATTGTCCAAATTATCACAACTGTGCTTTCATGAAGAGATTGTACCTGGTAAAATTGCAGACCAAGCTACCATTTGAAGGAAACCATAAAAAGTTCTGTAAACTACTTTAAAAGAATCATAAGTAGTTAGTTATCCCACATCTAAAGGTACATTGTTTGTAAAATAAACGCCTTCTTCATAAAATGTTAGTGCTCGCCTTTTGAAGTGAGATGTGATTATTCCTTAGAGATCCTTGTCGGTTTGGAAGCACTACTCCAGGACACTTCTTCAATTTAGGGAAAAGATGGAGATCACTTAGTATTAAATTGTTGTATCTTCAGTATTAAAGTTCAAGAACAGTTCAAATTATTGAGAATAGCCAAACCTTAGGAATTCATAACTTTATTAAATGAAAAACATAATAAGAAGGGTCATAATAAGAACTGGAAGTCAATTTGTTCTCACTAAGCTTTTTATTGTTTTCACTAAGCTTTTATATGTTTTATTTTTCTGTTGTTTGCAGTGTTTACTCCACAAGGGGTTTTGCAATAGATGATAAAGTGAGCAAAAGATTACGAGAGAGAGTTAGCAAACTTATAAAAGAGAGAGTTAGCATATGATTAAGCAAAATAAAATTAAAAATTTTGCATCCAATATTTCTAAAGATCAGGATAAGTACAGTAGCTATTATTTATTTCTTATTCTAGCCAAGTGGTTGGCACACTAGACTTAAAACCCTTTGTCTGTGAGGACAGGAGTTTGAGTCCTGATGTTGCTGGCTATTTGGTATGAAATGGGGGCTAGTGGTGCAACTCTGTAAGCTCAGCCAAAGTCGAACCAGCTCTAAATGAGTATTTGGAGAAAACTGGGGAATGCAAAGAGGAAGGGTGTGTGAATGCACAGGATGGCTGGCCCCAACCCCCCATTGCACTTCCTGACTGAAGGGGCAAGAAATGAAGGGGCACCAGTAGGGAATGCAAAGTTCAATGCCATGTTCTTCTTTTTTTATTATTTTCTCTTTCACAAAGTAGCTCCTGAAAACAAATGAAGTCAGTTAATACCAGGGTAGGAAAAGCAGGAGTTTAGATAGAATTCGTTTTTGGAGGTTTTTCAGTCTTTTTTTGTTGTGCAGCACAAGATTTTTTCTAAAATGGCAAGCAGCTCAAAGTTAGCTATGTAAAAGTAGCAGAAATTAAATGACAAAAAATTCCTACTTGCATGTTGCATAACTTGGCTGAAAATAAGATATGCCATAAAAATAAATCATTAATTTATCATCAACTTGATCTCCACTCCAGGATAGAAAAGAATTCCCCTATTTAGAGTAGGTTTACAAAAAGAATTTTCCTCTTTTTAGCATTCATATTAGCATATGGGACATGTAACTTTACTTCATTACCTTTGTGGTGATAATTGAAAATTTGGCATGAATATTTGAGGGACATATTGACTGTTCACGTTCTCTAATCACAACAGTCGAACATCCTTCTGCTATTCTGTTTCAATCAAGGTGTAACATGCTGATTCTTGTGTGAAAAGTTGACAGATGGAAGGGTGGTGGAGTAAATTTATGGTACACTTTATGCTTCTGCTAATGAAGATTAAAAATACTTCCACGATTCCGCTACAAACAGCAGGCAATATAGCTGCTTTTCTGCCAAAAATGATAGGAAGGGGCAGAGGGATTTTTAGAATGTCTGCTACCCTAAATCTTACCAAAAGCTTTGCCATGAAGTTTGTGTTTGGGGTGGGGTAAGGGTGTTAGACAGGCTAATTGCTTGTTTTGGTCCTCAATTCATACAGACTGAAAATCCCTGCGCAATTCTGCTCCAAATAAAGTGTTACATGTCTATCTTTCCACTAACAGGTTTGCTGAAGGATAGGGGAAAGGGAGGAAGATGAAGTCGTCCTACTTGGACTTTTCAATCATACAATGGAAAATTCTTCTGTGGTTCCTGGTAAAAAAAAAGGTGTAGAATGCCTAACTTTTTCCTAAGAAGTTAGAATGGTATGGTGACAGGGGGAGTAAGAGGTTACAAGCCCAATGCAAGCATAAATTAGGTCTTGCTCATTTTGAAGCAGAGTTGTACCACAAACTTTGCACATACATCATATGATGTTATCCAATTAGGAAATTGTTAGTTGCCCAAAGTTTTCAAAACAGTTTATCGTATGAATACATTTTTGTCCAAAAAACTGATGAAAGTATACAATCATCAGCTCCTCAAGAAATAAAAAGCATTACAAAGAAAATTTTACCTCTCTCAGGTCATAAACTAATATCCTTGCTGTTGCCTATCTTTCTAATATAACATTTAGCAAAGGACCAAAGAGAAACAAACAATTAATTTGGTATAAAGGGAACTATTAAAGCTTAGTAGGTATGTATGGGGCTGTTTTCCACCTCGGTGTAAAACACTAAAAAGTTAAATCACAGATATGGCTTTTCAAAATAGATAGAAGCAGTTTCAGACCTGTGGGAACATTTTTTTTTTTTTTTTTGAATTTCTAAATTTATTTATTTATTATCCCAGGAAACTATTTTGGCAATAGGGCGAGGGAGTTATTCTAAATCTTTTGCACTTATAAGATTTTGCACCTATTTGGTTTCATGTTGGAATGGAGTTCTCTGCTAAAAGACAGAAACACCACTCAAAGAAACAAAAGCTGGGGCTACCACATCCTCAAACCTGTTTAAGACTAGTTTCATTTGCACTCTGTTGGAAGTCATTTTTCTTCATAGCATTGGGAAATTAAATGCTACTCAAAATATAAAATATAGAAGAAAAATATATTCATTATCAAATTATATTAAACAATTACTCTAGTTCCTTTAGTCTAATGCGCAATCAGTAAAATTTTCTTAAATAATATTTTCCTTTCAGATGTATCAATTCAAAATGGCTTTAAAAAACTAGACGCATTGCTTCAACAATTACCAATAGTTGTTTTAAAACTTTTATTCATCAATTCATCTGGGATGGGCTGTCTGAGATTGGTAGATTCTGTTGTAGCTTGCTGTATGAATAATTAAAAAGTTGAGTGCTATTTAACGCCAGAGATTTGTTGATGGATACCTACCCCTAAAGAGTCTTTTTCCAAGAAATTTTAGACCACTGACTTTTACATTGTAGGCATTAGCAGGCTTCCAAGTTTCCTAGTTCAAAGAATCCTACTAGTAAATCTTTGAAGCCTGATAGTACCTCAACAAAAAAAAACAAACTAGGGGTTTAAAATTGACTGGGAAATTTCTGATTGATGGTATTTACCATAGAAGGCAGGTAGAACTTAGAAGTGGTATCTGCCTCTCTGAATATCCATTTCGTTATCCCCTTGCCTTATTCTCTGAATATCCTGAGTTTTTACACTCAGGTCAGAGGACATCGCTTGCTTTTTCTTCAATCCAGTCAGTGGCTAGTACTTATGTCCCTTTGCACCTAGTGGTAGGACGTTTTTCGCTTTTGCGCTGGCTATCTAAAATTCTGTAGCTTGGAATTAGCTCATTTTGCACTAAGATCGAGAATCTTTCCCTGGTTCCGGTATAAACAAGGCGCAATATGCTTATTTTTCTGTTAAAGAATTAGTGGCAGAGAGGAGGTAGATCATAAGCCCATTTGTGCCTATATGCTGTAATATGCTTCATATATGGTGTAATGTGCTTACTTTTCTATTAAAAAATTAAAAGAGGTGGATCACAAGCCCATTTTGTGCCTATATGCTAAATGTATACTGCAAATAGGGTGCATTATGCTTATTTTTCTATTTAAAAAAAATATTGGTGGAGGGTAGGTGTATCATAAGTCCATTTTGGGCCTTAAACTCATTGTACGGTTCTGGTTTTAGTAACCTATGACATCCTTACCTTTTTCCCTAAAATGAATCCATGAAGAAGAGGTTGATTGGGGGTTAGGGAACTAAATAAAGCTTGGTTTGTATCCTAAAAAAGGGGGATTCCTCCTCAGGAATCAGTTTTCAATCTACTCTTTGTCAAACAGAGTCATCGGATTTGGTAGTTTTGAACCAAATCAGGCCAAAGTTTAGACTTAGCTCATTTTTGCATTCAGGGTATCTCTGGCCTTTTATGTTTCTATAAAGAATATATTTATAAAGAATTATATTTATGATTCATGTATCTTTACTAGTCATGACTAATCATCTTTTTAATTAGTCATGTATCTATGAAGAATCATATGTATCTATAAAGAATAAGTTGATTGCTTAATTAAGGGCTCTTGTTCTTGTAAAGTCGTTACAGAGGGGCAATTCTTGGACTGTTCAATCTTTCAGAGTGCGACAGTGTTTCAACATTTGATCCAAGGGTCTAAGGGTTGTGGGGATGCCTGTTAGCAAGACAGGAAATGGGCAGGGGTTGGCTACCTTCCAATGACTTATCTATTAAAAAGGACACTAGAACCTTCTATTTTTGATCAAATAAACCCCATTCCAAGTTTTTACAATTAAATTTTCTTTACGAAGGGGTTGAAGGAGAGAAGGGATTAAATAAAATCTTGCTCTGCAGCTTAGTCGTAGCTCTTTTTTTCTTTTCTTTTTTACCGAGTCAGGAGTTTTACAACAAATCAAGAATTAGCTAGTGTTTACACTGAATATCCTGCAGCTTGGATCTAGCTTGTTTTTCCGCCGACTCAGGACTTTGTTCGTTTGTGCACTGCGTCACCCAAATTTTGTAGCTAGGTTGTGCCTTGCTCTTACACCGGGCTAGTTTGTTGCACTGAGTTTGAGTATCCTTGCCTGATTCTGGTTTAAACAAGGCACATAATACCTACCTTCCTGCTAAGAAAGTAGTAGGGGGGGGGCTAGGTAATGGACCAATGTGTGCCTCCAATCATTTATATTTAAATTTCTTGTAAGATCCTGGTTTTAAAAAAGTTTAGCCTGCCAACTTTTCTTACTAAATGTATTTACAGAGAATAGACTCGTTGTGTAATCTGGGGCCCTTGGTTTATATTGGTTAAACCCCTTGGCACAGTTTTATGACCTTTTGATCATTATGAGTGAAATGATTATCTCAAAATTAAATAATAAAACATAGTAAATGTATAATATATGGAAGGTGCGTCGCTCTTTGCATAGACGATGGATTCTGGGTTGACTTCGATAAAAAAGAAATATTTCATCAAATAAAACTTTACATTTAATTAATTTATTTATTTTTCAGAAAACTGTAAACGACACTCCGGCCTTTAGAGGGTTTGATCAGAGCAGCAACATATCTCTCATTAGTTAGGATTTCAGCTCATCTAATGTTTGACTTCATTGGTTTCTTAATTTTGACCTCGTTTTGGATTTTGTTTCTTCATTCATTGTAATTTTACTCATTTCAAAACTATGTTTTGCTATAACTCTTTATGAACAAGCCTAGAAGGCTTTTATCACTTTATTCTTATTCATCTACTCCCTTTGTAAATTACGTTTGAAAAAAAGCTTGCTTAAATTTCTTGATGATATAGAAAATGCGTAAAAGTTTGACCATTTGAGAACTAAAGATCTATTTTTAGATGTATTTATTCCCCCCCCCCCCCTCGGCCATGAAATCACCGTTTGGTTCTGTCAATTTTCTTGGTCTCTCCTGTCTCTTATGTTCAGGAATAGAAAAACGTAGGAAATTCCTTTGGTGGAAGCTGTGGAGTGTGCTTGGCCAGACACATAAAGGAGGAGTGGGGGGGGGGGAGGGCACCTCAATTTTTATTTTTTGCCAATTGTTTTATTATTTTCATCGAATTTAACTGTATGTCCATTTAAGCATTGAGCTTTTACTTGGTCTCTAAATTTTGATGATTTGTTTTTCTTACGATTAAAAAGCTTTATTTTTTCAAGGTAATTAAGTAATAATCTCAGCGATTTTAAGTTTGTCTTTAATTTCAGAAGGAGCATGTCGTACCTAAAAAAACTCTTACTGAGCAGTTGGAAGAGAACATGAAAATCGGTTTCAGTAATTCGATATGCTGCCATCAAGAAGTTACCTGCTGAAAATGACCTTTTTAGCAGCAAGAAGTCTGATATTTCTATTCGCCTTTTTATCTGCTTATAGTAGCCTCAGTAGTTGGAAAGCTTTGAAACAAACACCTACCACAACTTATAAATTGCAACCTCTCAGTACTGTTCCAACATTTGATGATTTTGGAAGACAATATGCAATTGATTCATATACAGGAGATTTGAAACATATCTACACAGGTGTCTACAGTGCTGATATTTCGTTTGTTTTTTATTATGCCCCGTGGGACAGGGAATGTCAAGATTATATACGGTTTTTTTTTCAATTGGCTCGTAAATATGCTGATTTAGCATATTTTGCTGCGATAAATTGCTGGTACAGCAAGGGTGAATGTAAGCAGGCTTTTCCTAAAACTCAATATTTTCCTCAATTAATTGCATATGTAAGAGGAATCCAAGTGAATAATTATAATGGAAGATTCATATTGACTCATTTAGAGAAGTTTATATATAGTCATTTGAAACCTGTTAAAAGGTTGTCAACAATCCATGAGCTTCTAAATTATACGAAACGTTATCAAGGGGTTGTGATTGGATACTATGATGTCCTTCGCTTTCAGGACTCTTTGTACAGTCAGTTCGTAGCAGCTGCTCGTAAATCCCATCTAGCGTCTGATGAAAGTAATATACTATTTATGTGTTCAACTTCCAAAACAATTGCTGATTATTTAAATCTTAGTCCTAATGATATTTTACTTCTCACTTGGAATACAGCAAGTTATTTTAATCACAATGGTACATATTCCAGTGACAGTATTTTGAAGTGGCTTAAGAGAGATTTCAATGGTACTATAAAATCATTTCAAAATGATTCTAGTGACAATGAATTTATTAGCCGAATTTTGAGTGGTTCTGTAGGAGTATTCATTATAGCACCTAAATCCCACTCCGAAGTAATATCAGTTGATAGGGTCAGTGACACGTTAAATGAGAGCTGTAATGTATATGAAAATGTGACTGGGACATGCCTGAAACATTTGTCTCTCAAAACATCGTTTGATATTATAAGTGAGGTACAGAGTCAAACGGATTCGGAAGTGGAGAAGATGATTAACCTGTACAGAAATAAATTTTTAAAGACAGAACCGTTCGAACTTTGGTATGGAATGAATGAGCTCTATTATAGCACAAATCTGTCAGAAATTCGAATAAACAACTCGTCTCTGTATTTCGTGTTGACTGATCCTGACTTTAGCTTACTTCAAAAATGTCAGTTCCATTTTAACACGGAAAATTTTCATATGCTTATTATTGACAAAAAGAATGAAGTTATGTTCCTAGAAAAGAATGTGAAGATTTATGACATTCCTATGTATTTGAGTGGTAATAGAAACTTATCAAAAGCATTATGTCAGACAAACAATTTTATTGAAACAGAAGACATGTCTGAGCCACCTACATTAAGTGTACAAGACATATCCTCTGCAGACTTTGAAGACCTTGTGGTGCAGAACAAAGAAGATGTTTTAGTATTCTACTATTCAGTTATGTGTGGTCTGTGTGTAGGGGTCTCTCATGTTATTCTGTCTGTAGCAAATATGATTGGTTTGGCTTCCAAAATCAAGATATATAGAATTGATACAAGTCTGAATACTTTACCTTGGCAATACACTGTTTACAGTTATCCAACACTTGTCCTCTTTCCTGGGTACAATAAAGCAGACAGTGTAGTGTTTCCATACGAGGAACCTATTACATTACCTAATGTTATAACATTCCTTGCTAACAATATAAGTCCTGAGAATAGACTTAAATTATTGTTAATGCAATGTAATAGTGCTTCTAGTCCTTGTTTAAAAGATGCTAAAGATAAAGTGAAACTGAAAATTAAACACCTAAAATCATTTCTTAAAGACAATGCCACAGGTGTAAATCCTCAGTTTCAAGATAAGAGTGTACTGGTCAGAGAATTGAGTTACCTCAATTTTATTAATTTTGGATTGTGGACGAAGTTAGGGTTGGATAGTTTCGCTTAGATTTGTTTATTCGGTTATTTTTTGAATAAATGCGGACTCGGTGTAATTTAGTTTTTTTTTTCTAGTGATAAGGCTCCTTTAATGATAACCTATAATCTACCTTTGCATCACTGCATGAGAATGGTAAGAGTAAATTTTCATAAACTGATATTGTCATATATTTTTTTTTTAGAACTCGCCAATGTGGTCCTTGCTTGATTTGAGAATGTTGTCGACAAAGAAAATGATCTTAGTACATATTTATCAACTGATTTTTGTTTTATTTGCACTGGTGGACATGTGACCGTCTTTCATTTACCAAGAGTTTTCTTTGTGGTCTACCAAGAAGGGGAAGAGCTATTAAAATGATAGCGTCTGATCGTGATGTATCAGAGGCAACACCGTAGCGTTGCCTATAGTAAAGGCCATAAAGCTTCAATGTTTGTTTTTTTTTCTCCAGATGCACTTCATATGGAAGGGATGGTCGTATAAACTTCGAAGGTGGTTCATTCGATTGGAAAGCGGAAGTTCTAGTACCCATTTAAGCGTCAAAAGTGGTCGGAGGGCAACTAGCTCCTCTCCCTACGCTTTCTTTTCCCCAGATACATCCGATTAAAATTTTGAGATAGACATTCTGTTCAAAATAGTTCAAAGATTAGATAACAAAATTTCTGGGTCGACGCAACCCCCCAGATCCTGGGGCGTTATACTTTCCTATTTAAGAATCAAAAGTGATCAGAGGGCAACTAGCTCGTCACCCACGCTCTCTTTTCCCTAAATGTATCAGATCAAAATTTTGAGATAACCATTTTATTCAAAATAGTCCGAAGATCGTATGAAAAGCCTCCCAGATTGAGACAACCCCCGAGCCCGGGGGTAAGGATTTTAAGTTATACCCCGGGGACATATAAGGCTTTTATGGAAGGGGTGGTCGCATAAACTTTGGAGGTGGGTCATTTGATTGGAAATTAAAAGTTCTGGTTCCCTTTTTAAGAGTCAAAAGTGACCGGGGGGCAACTAGACCAAAACCCCAACAAGCCTTCTTTTCTGTAAATGCATCTGATCGAAATTTTGAGATAGCCATTTTGTTCAAAATAGTCCAAAACTCATATAAAAATTCTTCTGGGGTTGACACAACCCCCCAGATCCCAGAGGCAAAGGCTGTAAGTTCTGCCCCGAGGGCATATAAGGTTTTCATGGAAGAAGTGGTCATATGAACTTTACAGGAGGCTCGTTTGATTGGAAATTTAAACTTCTAGTTCCTTTTTTAAGAGTAAAAAGTAATCGGATGGTAACCAGCCCCCCCCCCCCCATGCCCTCTTTTCGCCAAATGCTTCCGATCAAAGTTTTAAGATTGCCATTTTGATCAAAATAGTCCAAACATCATAACAATGCCTCCGGGATGGAAATAGTCCCCCAGAGCCCTGAGGTAAGGGTTTTAAGTTATGCCCGGGGGCATATAAGGTGTTTTTGGAAGAGATGGCTGCCTAAACTTAGGAGGAGTTTCATTTGATTGGAAATTGCATTTCTAGTTCCCATTAAGGGTCAAGAATGATCAGAGAGTAACTATCCCCCCCCCCACGAGTTTTTACCCCAAATGCAACCGATCGAAATTTTAAGATAATTGTTTTGTTCAAAATAGTCCAAGTATTGTATAAAAATGTCTCCGAGGTTAAGTTATGCCCGGGGGCATACAAGGTTTTTATGGAAGGCATGGTCGTAGCAATTTTGAAGGAAGCTCATATGATTGGATATTGAAAGTTCTAGTTCCCTTTTTAAGAGTCAAAAGAGATCGGAGGGTAACTCCCTCTCCGCCACGCCCTCTTTTCCCCAAATGCGTGCAATCGAAATTTTGGTAGTCATTTTGTTCAAAGAATCCAAAGATCATATAACATTGCCCCCGGGGCTGACACAGCCCCCAAAGCCCGGGGCAGGGGGTCGTAAATTATGCAGGCTATCCCTTGTCAACATATACGGTTTTTATGGATGGGGTGATCTTAAAGACTTCGGAGAAGAATCATCCGCTTTTAAGTCAAAAGTTCTAGTTTCTTTTTTAGAAGTCAAGATTGATCGAAGGGCAACCGGCCTCCCTGCGCCCTTTGTTCCCCAAATGCTTCCGATCAAAATCGAATTGTTGAGAGTAATTTTGTCCAAAATAGTTCAAATATCAAATAACTATGGTTTCAGGTTTACCCCCCCCCCCTCAGTCTTTGGGACAAGGGCTATAAGTTGTGCTAGTTTTCCATTGTAAACATAAGGTATTTACGAAAGGGATGGTCATAGAAACTTTGGAGGAGGCTAATTGATTATAAATAGAAAGTTCTAGCGCCCTTTTTAAGAGTCGAAAGTGACCAGAGGGTAACCAGCTCTACCGCTCACCCATTTTCTCCCTAAATGCATATGATAAAAATTTTCAAATAGCCACTTTATCCAGAATAGTCCAAAATCAAATAACTATAACTCAGGGGTTGACAAATCCCCCACAGCCCCCGGGGCAAGAGCTGTAACTTATGCCAGTTGCCCATTGTTAACATATATTGTTTATGTGGAAGGGGTCGTCGTATTAACTTTGGAGGGGGCTAATTCGATTGGAAATCGAAGGTTGTACCTTATATAAGATTCAAACGTGATCAAATGATAACCAGCCCCCCCCCCCCCTCCACCTTTTCCCCAAATGCATCCGGCCAAATTTTTGAGATGTAATTTTGTTCAAAATAGTCCAAAAGCCAAATAACTATGCTTCCGGGGCTGACCCCCCTCCCCTCAGCCCCTGGGACAAGGGCTCTAAGTTATGCAAGTTGCTTATTGTGACTTCGATTTACTGATTTGCAGTGCAATGGCTGTAAGTTGTGCACGTTGTTTATTGTTACTTTGATGCCTAGTTACTTTCTCACTTTGATATTGTTACTTTGGTACTAGTTTTAAAACTTTGACGTTGAAGGAAAACTTGATTTTGAAATAGGGAATGTTGAAAAACTTGAAACTGTGGCAATCATAAACGTCAGGTCCTCAGACCTTAGATCCTCCTGTGCCTCCGAAGGCACCATGGGCATAAACGAAAAGACGCAAGTCGTCCCTCAAATGGGCTGCTGCCATACCGCCTTCCCAATGGGGTTGTATCAACGTATTTGCGTTGAGAAGGACAGATGGACCCTGTTTAACAAAATTAATTAGAAAAAAACTTTTTGGAGTTTTTCAACGAAAAGTAAAAACAATATTAAACTTAAGATAAGCAGAAATATAAACCCATAATAATTCACACTCAAAACGACCAGAAATAACTATTAAAGAATAAAATGAAACCCAAAACAAACAGAAATTTACTTGGCTACTGCCCCCCGCTTCTCTAATTGTAAAAGTCTAAAGTCTACTATATCATTGCCGCTTTACCAATTATAGGTATTGTTATAGGTTTATTTTTTTTTCTGATCTGAAGTTTAATAGGGTATTTGCTTTTCTTTGAAAAACTGTTTCGGTAAGTTTTTTTTTCTAGTTAATTTTGTTGAGCAGGGTCTAGCTAACCAAACTCAAATCTAAGAGGCATTATTGCCAAGGAAAGTTAGACATGTATAATTTTTGAAATACCCTTTGAAAATTCCGTTTTTTTTTATGGGAGGGGGAGCCTTTTTCTTAATTTTTACGTTCTAACTAAAAAACTAAAAGGTACATTTGACCTCTGAACAAGCCTCCACCATATTGGCTTAACGGATTCCCTCCATCTCAGAAAAGTTGAAAAATATTGCCCTGCATTCACTTTCTCTATTTTTTTTTATTTTTTTTATTTTTTATATATATATATATATATATATATATATATATATATATATATACAAGCTATTTTCATTTGCTTGTTTATGGATTAACCTGGTTCGAAGAACCTGCATTCTCCTGGAAATGTAGATAAACACTGGCCTAAAAATTTCCTTTCCTGTATCCCCGCCCTTCTTAAGGGTTGGACCTGTGTGCACCTTTGAAAAAATAGGGTTTAACAATAATAATATTCTATTCCTCACTCAGTATGCAAGATAAAAAGTGGAGTATCAAATAAAAACTGAAATAAAATATTCTTTTGTCTCGAGGTTTTGTCTTGCAGGACAACATAAAATGTCAGGAGCTACAAAAATCGGCATGATCTCCCTTTTGCTGTATCTGCAGAGCAGGTACAACAGAAACTTGCAATATCTCAAATGCCTAATCTCAAGATCATTGATATCACTAGGACCAAATAAGTATAAATACTTGTCACAAGCAGAACTGAATTATTGCAAAAGTTGGAGATAATATAGCCACTACTCTTCTATTGCATAGAACAGCGCTGTAATCGAACCATCTGTTGGCCCAAGTCCCTTGCAACCTACCTAAAAGTCTTGTAGAAATCATCAAGCTTGTTTTATGCCAATTTTTCAGTGAAGATTAATAAAGAAAATCTGAGGATCAAACGGTTCGTGGTAACGAACTGTAAGTAAGGAGCGACCCGGCTCACTAGTAACCGAAACTCTAAAAAACGGAAGTGTGATACCAGTCGATACATCAAAAGAATCGGATTTGTATGCTAATTTCAAATATGTAAGTTTCATCTTACCCATCCAAAGTTTAGTCTTACCCATCAAAAGTTACGAGTATGAAAAAATTGCCTTATTTTCGAAAAAAGGGGAAACATCCCTTAAAAGTAGTAGGATTTTGATGAAAATCACGCCATCAGATTCAGCGTATCAGAAACCCTAATGTAGAGGTTTCAAGTTCCTTTCTAAGTGACCAAAAAATTAGAGGGCAACTAGGTGCCCTCCCACGCTCATTTTTTCCCCAAAGTCACACGATCAAAATTTTTAAATAGTCATTTTGTTCAGCATAGTCGAAAATCTAATAACTGTATCTTTGAGGATGACTTAATTCCCCACAGTCCCCAGGGGAAGGGCTGCAAGTTATGAACTTTGCCCATTGTTTACTTTGCCATATAGTATTGGTTATTGGGGAGTATACAGACTTTTCAGGAGGGATTTTTTCTGGTCGGGAGGAGGGTGTTACGTGGGAAGATCTTTCCACGGAGGATGTTTTCATGGGGGAAGGGACATTTTTAGTTAAGGGGGTGCCAGATTTCCCAGCATTATTTAAAAAACGATCAGAAATTAAAAAACAAGTTTTTTCAACTGAAAGTAAGGAGCAACATTAAAACTTGAAACGAACAGAAATTATTACGCATATGCGGGGGGTTCGCCCCCTAGTTAATACCTAGCTCTTTACGCTAAAGTTTTTTTTTTTATTACTTTCAAAATAGCTATCTATTCTAATTATACGGCCTTTGTGATTCAGAGGTCATTTCCTAAAGAATTGGAACAAAATTCGAACTTTAGTGTAAAGAGCGAGGTATTGACTATGGGGCGAACTCCCTCATATACGCAATAATTTCTTTTCGTTTTAAGTTTTAATGTTGCTCCTTACTCTCAGTTGAAAAAACTTGTTTTGTTATTTAACAGGGACCTGGAATGAACGTTCCGTGAAGTTAGAAGTAACATAGGCTCTCACCGCCGCGGATTTTCATCGTTATGATTTAAATATTTAAATTATAAAATACATTTCACTAATACCGAGATTCAGTTTGTGCTAATTTGGGCTAATCAGATTTTTTTTTTTTTTTTTCTTACATGATTTTTCAGCCAATTAGAAAATTCTGAGAAAAATTTGATTGGCTCAGATTAGTGCTAACAAAATCGTGGTATTTATAAAATCTCATTGTGAAGGGGCCTTAATGAAAACGGGAATAAATGACCAGTACAAAAAGTTCATTCACGACCCAGTATTTAGTAAGAAATGTCATTTTTACGATTCTGGATCCAGCGAAGGGTCCGGCCTACATAGGGTTGGATTCATCCTACAGGAACAGGCTGAGTTAGCTATGCCCGAATGCGAGCCATATAAAATCGCATTGAGCTGATCAGGAGGCTTGGGCATCCCTTCAATATAACAATGATAATTGCTTACCTACCTATCCATGACTCACCTGACATGCAGAAAGATATTTTTTTACTAACAGCTGCAGGATATAATTAATAAGTGCCCAAACCGGTATCAGTCACTGCTTGGAGGAGATTGTAATGCCAGGATTGTCACCCGACTGGACCCCTCCAAACATGCAACTACTGGGCCGTATGGTCATGGTGGTAGATGTTATAATGACATGCGGCTGCTCTTGCTCTCAATGCATAAACCTATCCAAAATCGGAAAGTTTTTACAGCCCAAAAATATCCTAACTTTTACATTGAAATCGGGACCAAAGGTCAAGGGAATTACACAAGATGTTAATGCTCAAGTTCTTGAATAGAGAATAAAAGATGCTAAAAAAAACAACGCAGCGCCGAAACACTCAACGCCCTGCATCAGAAGAGAAACGCATCAAACAAGATGATATTCAGAGAGCTACAAAAGATGGCTTATAAGATGCTTATAAGATGGCAAGGAGAGACGAAAATGCCTATCGATCAAAGCTGAGCATAGATTTAGAAGAGTCTACCGCTAAAACACGAAAATTTAGGAGAGGGGTAAACTGTACATATTTTACATACTTCAAGTTGCAGGGGGAAGGGCAATTTGTTTTTTTTTAACTTTTTCAATAAAAATAACGAAAACAGGAGGAATTTTTGATGTAAATTCAAAAAGATATTTTTGAAAATCTAGAGGCGCGCAAAAATCTAAACGGCTAAGGGTATCATGTGCTAAGTGGGTGTAAAACTAAATTAAAAGACTCGAGTGTATCCAGGTTGTCCAAAGGGTATATGTGCAATGTCTCAGGAATAGCTAAGGGTATTAATTTGAAAGTTTTAGGATATGCAGCTATCAAATCTTCAAACAGAATCAAGAGTTTGAGACTTGTGTGGATAGTAGTACACCTGGGTCTTATAGACTCTAGAGAATGAGCAAGCATATTATGTAGCCAAGTGAACAGTTAAATATGCATAATAAGCGCGATGTCATAGATTGTCATTTAGGAGGGAAAACGATTTCTTGTAGGGTTATTTAGCCAATAAGGTAAAATATCTTCCAAAACAGCAAAAGCTCAAAACAAAGAATTAAAAGCTTTTGGTATCTAAACAGAAAATGGCAAATACATTCTGCTAGGCTTCCAAAAATCTCTCAATTGGTCATACTGAGCAACATAACCAAGAAGGTCATGATTTGAAAAGTAAAAGAACATTTTGGTCTTAATATTGATTCACGAAGTACTTTAGTTTTATTTTCTTGCATTGACGAAAATTTGGTTTGAATCAACTAATTGAATGAGTGGAGTAAAAAAAGGATGTTTTATGGAATATTTACCAAAGAACAATCTTTGCTGTCATTCATCATTGTACTGCTAGTCTATTACTTTTACTTAGAGTTAGGGGATTAAGGCGAAATTTTAGGAATCTAAGTAAAGCGGTTAGGAATCCGGGTTCTATGCATTGATTTTTTTTCCCAGGGAGGATCATACAAAACCGATGATCGTAGAAACTTTGGAGGGGGCTCTTTCGATTGTAAATTGAAAGATCTAGTGCCCTTTCTACGAGTCAAAAGTGATTAGAGGTTAACAATTCCCCTCCCACGCCCCTTTTAGATATTCTTCACACAAAGAAATCCAATCATTTTTTTAGATAGGCACTTTATTCGGTACTAGTCAAAAATCCAGTAGTTACGCGAGAAGTGTGTTGCGAAAATCAGATAGCCATTACTCGGTACTTATATGAGACGCTGTATAAACAAAGGGTTTCTCGCTCCGGGTACTATATTTAAACTTTAGGTTTTTGGGGTTTAGGGGGAATAAAAGGTACCTAGGTTTGGTTAAGTTACGTATTTTATATATACTATGCTTTACCCCCCCCCCTAATGTGCAAATATATAGCCCAAATTTGTTTCTGGATTCTAGACAAGTAAACTTTATTTTAATGATTGGAAGCCCAATAATAGTTACTCCAGGGATGTAATGCCCTCACAGCTCAAGGGGGAAGGGCTGTAAGTTGCCCATTTATATATACCAGTTTCATTATGTAGAGAGGGGGTTATGTTTGATCCTCGGTCTCAAAAAAGGCTAAGTGCATTAAGGTGAAACTTATAGGGCATATTGAAGGGGATGTCAAACTGAACTAAAACATACTATGTACATGCAGGTTGTTAAAACAGGGTATCGACAATATATCTTTAACGGCTTAGTGTGTAAAGCTGAAAATTTCAGGGCTACTACTACTACTTGTACTTTTGCTACTACTACTACCACTATTGGACTAAATGAAAAGAGTTTAAGTGCACATGTACGGAATAGAATAGGATATTAATCTGAAACTTTCAGGGAAATTTGAGGGAGACGGAAAAGTAAATCAAAAGGCACTATATGCACACAGATTGATAAAAGGGCGTATCAGCAATATCCCAGTAACGGCAGAGGGTATTCAGTTGAAATTCTAATGACACTGCTACTACTACTATTGAGATAAATCAAAGAGGTTAAGTACATCTAGGTGATCAAAACGGCATAAATGTAATGTCTCAAGAACATAGAACGATAGGGTACTAAGTTGAAACTTACAGGGAAAGTCAAGGGCGATTTAAATTGAATCAATAGACACTACGTGGACGCAAGTTGTCAAAAGGGTGCATCACCAATATCTGAGGAGTGGCTGAGGTTATTAAGTTGGAACTTGGTGCTACAGCTACTATTATTTTTACTGCTACAAAATACTACCGCTATGGAACTAAATTACAAGAGTTCAAGTTTATCCAGTTTGTCAAATAGAATAGATGCAATATCTCAGGAACACAATATAGAATTAAATTGAACCTTTCAGAGGAAGCCGATGGGATGTAAAACTAAATCAAAAGGCACTATGTGCATTCAGGTCATGAAAAGGGCGTATCTGCGGTATCTCATGACCGGCTAAGCGTATTAAATTGAAACTTTCAGGGCATTTTGAAAGGGAAGTTGAACTAAATTAAAAGAAACTATGTGAATTCATATTGTCAAAAAGGCTTATCTGCAATATCTCCGGGATGGCTAAGAACATTGGGGTGAAATTTTCAGGTAATGTTGAGATAGATGTTGAACTAACTTCAAACACTAAGTGCACCCAAGTTTTCGAAAAGGCGTATCTGCAATTTCTCAGGGACGGCTGAAGGGTATTAAGTTGGAATTTTCAGGATTACTACTACTACTACTACTTACGCTACTATTACTACTACTGCGACAACTTATGACTTCTAATGTCGCTATTAGCGACTGTGACTGCTCTACTTTCAACTACGACTGTGACTACTCGCGACTACAACTGCGTCTGTGTCTACCTACGACTGCAACTGCTTATCTCAGCAACGAGTTATAATATTAGGCTGATATTTCCAGGACTATTACTTATACCTTTGCTGCTAAACTAAATCAAAAGAGTTTAAGTACATCCTGGCTACCAAAACGGAATAGACGCAATATCTAAGGAATGAAAAACGGGATTAATTAAAACTTTCAGAGAAAGTTTATGGAGATGTCTTGTCAGCGAAATCCCAGAAATATTTGAGGGCATTGAGCAGAAGCTCTCAGAGCTGATACTATCACTACTGCTAATGAACTAAATCAAAAGAGTGTAAGTACATCCAGGTTGACAAAGTGGCATAAATGCAATATCTCGGAAACAGAATGGTTATTAAGTTGAAAATTTCAGGGAAAGTTAAAGTCAACAGTTCAGGGAAGTAAAATCGGTTAGGGCGTTTAATTGAGGTTCGCCATTCCACCACTTTTGTGGTGATGCTTTCTAAATCATTCAATTTAAAAATGAATCAAGTATTAAGAGACAAATGCATATCCTTAGAAATACTACTTTTTATTAAGATAGCGAATGCATCTTGGTAATCTTAGGCTTAACAGGAAATTGAGAAATTACCACTCCATAGTTAAATATGTCATTGGATTCTAATAAGGTTTGGACTAAGACGTATACGAATGATGCATTTTATTTGATCGTATGGCCAAATACTAACATTTTCCTGAACTGTCCTCTTGTCCGTCGATTTAGGAGTACCTTGGAATATTGTCGGATTATTGTAAGTGTCTAAGTATTTTATTGTATTATGTCTTATTGTAAATTTCTGATACTTGTGGTCTCTCTGGGACAACCAGTCCCAGCAGAATATATATCTATTATCAATACCTGTACTAGTGGATCTTAACTGAATAAAAGTATTGTATTATAGCCAACCTCTCTACAATGTACATTTAGTCCCTCGAATATACCCAGCTGGTACGCCTCATTAGTCAGGTCGCGACCTAAGTCACGTTATCGAAGTTAAATTACTTAAGAGTCAGAGTTTAGGTCCCCTATAATGTGAGAAAGAAAGAAAACAACCACAACTTCACCTTAATACCATAAAAACCACTTTACCACACTTTGAGGTGCACCTAGGATTTCCCAAACGGATATTAGGGACGGAGGCAAAAATGTTTGAGCCCGCTCACACATTCCAAAACTACCGCTACACGTGATAATGCACCTTGCCATGAACCCACCTAATTTGGAAGGGTCAAGAAACAGTAGGCATGGCAAGAGCACAAAATGTCATTGAGTAGGATACAAAAACTCATGGCCAAGAAATAGAAGTAGCTAAGTGATTGCCTGATAACCGCCTCGCGAATGCGGCTTAAACTGAGATTTTGAATTCTTCTAAAAAGGCAGTATGGCCGCTACAGGTTAAAGCCCCTCTGGAGAATGCTGGCCTCTCGTGGATATGAAAAAATTTTCTCTACTTTTAAAAAACTAAAATAGATTCTTCACTTTTTTTTATTATGCTTATACTTCAATAAAAGTTTCGATGACTAACGCAAAAGAATAAATTCTTATTTATCCAAGACTTTCTAGGAGCATCTTTACGACTCATTGACGTCAACTTACCAGTATAACACTCAGTGAAACATTGAGCATTAGTTCAGACATAAATCGCTAGATTATTGAAGGAAATCACTAAAATCCAGTGATTCTTTTTCACCGGGCGACAACCCTGGGTAGAGCGCTTGCATAGCATTCGAGTGGTAAGGGAATCGGCTATCTTTTGCCAAAGAGAAGAATGTGAATTCGAAATGAATATTGGTGTGTATCAGCAACACACAAAGTAAGATAAGATAAATTTCTGAAAGTACCTATGACAAGCCCAGATGGGCCGTGCTTGAGTAAATCAAAAAAGGAAAAAAAAAACAAATATGATAGGGCTAGTCGCAAAAAAAAAAATATCAAAAAGATCTTAAAAAATGTAAAAAAAACAATTAGAAGTCTTGTTTTAATCATTCGAATTAAGCTATAATATAGTTTTTTTCCCTAATCAAAGGAACTTTAACAATCATTCGAAACGACTTAACTTTAAACATAAGCTGCAGCGTAAATACAGAAGCACAGAATTTGTTTTTAGGCTAATCACCATAACTTGTATCCAATACTATTCCTCCTATGCCATTATTGGCTGGATTTTGAGCTGGATTTTTTTTTCTGAGTATTCACGATAAAAAAAAGAGGAAAATACTGGTTTTAATTTTTCATATTTTGAAAAAAAAAACAAATCAAGTTATTTGAGTTTATTGATAAAACGTAATAGGTAGGAGATGAGAGTGATTTTTTTGTTTGTCGATGACCATTACTTTGGAAAAATATATTGTTATTATAGCTCTTATAGTTTTGATCTTAAAAATTCGCTTTTAATTTAAACATTTTCTTGCTATAGGTCGTAAACTTTGCTGTGCGTAGATATCTGAATTTCAAATGAGTTTAGCTTCTGTAATCTACCAATATTATAGTTAGACTTATTCGTCCAATATAAACCGATTGAAAATAGAAGAAAAACATCACTTAAGCGTTATTTCGCTGGCCAATTGGGAGCAAGTAATCATTGCAAACTCGCTAATGAACCAAGCATATTATAGAACCTTACAAATATTGTAGGCGAACTAGCCCCCCCCCCCCACCCACACCCCCTTTTTTCCAAAGAAAATTCTAATCGAGTAAAGCCAGTTAGAAGCACTTCAAAACTGAGAAAACTGCCCCCCCCCCCCAATCTGTAATTGCAGATTGCGAAGCAGTAGCGACATTCGGATTCGTCAGATCTCGTATGAAAAACTGGGCCGGACTAAAATCTTGGATTCATCTCAAAATTTATTTAAAAATAATAGCTGATAAATTAAATCAGCCGAATACATAATGAACAAAAAAGAAACGTTTCCTTTAACATGTCCTTGCGAACAAGCACATTGTTGTCTAATTATTAGTATTTGCAGATTCTCAGTAATATAATACAAACGGTATACTGTTAATCCCATGGGCACCACTACTACTACTAACCACTACTTGTATTAAAATCAAGTTGCCATCAATCCATGCCTAGTTGGAGAAAAAAAGCCAAGACAGATAGTCTGAATGAGAGGCACAGCTGGAATAAGCATCAGTCTTCTAACGATCCCAGCAAAGCTCTTCCCTATAATAATACTACTACTATTAACAACTCGCCGCAGCACCAAGCCGCCTGAGGCCAACACAGCTATGAACACCTCCTCCATTCCAGTCTTTTCAAAGCCTCCCTCTTTACACCCCCCCCAGGAATTTTCAACGTCCCTTAAATTTTTCTTTGTGACTTCCTCCCACCACCCCAACCGTGGATGACCTCCTTTCCGTTTAGTCCTTGACGGTTGGCCGAAAAAGACAATCTTTGGCAATCTATCATCGTTCATCCGCAGAACGTGCCCTAACCATCTCGACGTTTCCTTCATTATAGCCCTAGAAAGCGGAAAACATCTAGCAAATATTCAACTTATGCAAAAACCCAACTGACTTGTTATCTATAATAGTCAACCGGTGTATGTTTTATATTTTCTCGTTTTTATCGTTTCAGAGGCCTGCAGCGAAAAAAGACAAAACGATCGCTTTTCAAAGTCTGATAAAATTCTATTAATCAATATCAATACTAGGTACCATTACCAAAAAGTTCTCAAACTTTCGACTTATCGCTTTTCGGGCTGGTACCGTAATTGGGGTTAAATAAATCCACCTTGCATCAAGTGAAAAAAGACCTGCATTAAGTACTGACGCCCGATGAGATCAGCGTCACTGGCAGATTAGTTCCCCCCCCCCCCTGTTTCCTCATCATCGTTGCCATTACAAACTCAAACACAAGCTCCGAGTCAAAACACTTTAGCAACATACTTCACAAATGGTGGACATCTTCACCTAATTAAAATAAGGGTCATGCAGGGACTTTCAAACTGTGTGATCGAAGGGCTGGAATTTAAGCCCTTGTCCCCTCCAAAACTCCACCCAACCCAACTTCTTACAGATATACGTGATGCAAATTTTTCGACTTAGGGTTATTCAAGGGTTATGTCCCAAATGATTACTAGATATATGCTTAAACATTATATAGATATTTCACACATGGTTTCTATCGAAATTGGCATTTAAAGTTTTCTAAGCTAATTGATCACGAACCTGAGGCTAAAATCACAATATAGATGTCCAAAAAAATCAAGAGAATATGTCATAAGTGGTGAGAGTTCTTGCACTTTATTGAAATCAGGCCCTGGAAAGACTTCAGTTTTTATGATGGAAGGGCATAAAATGGGGCTCTCAAATCCAAAGTAATAGTATCGCAAATTCTCATTAAGGTCAGCAGCTGAAGATTTTTCAAACAGAAATTTATATTTTGAAGCAAATAATGACAAGAGAGTTCGCTTTCTTGAAAATATAAAACAAACAAACGGGGATTAACATGATGTCATTGCCTTATCTCGTTTTGATTGGGTGATTTGACGGTGATTGGGGACTGACAAACACTATTACTCTGAAGATAAGGCTGAGTCCCTAACGAACAGTACAAAGTTTCAATAGTAACCGAATTTATGCGATCCAAATATATAAAACATTGTTAAATTAAAAAAATTAAAAAATAAATTTACAAAATAAAAAACGACAAAAGCGACGAGACTTATTACTACCTATATATATATATATATATATATATATATATATATATATATATATATATATATATATATATATATATATATATATATATAAATATATATATATATATATATATATATATATATATATATATATATATATATATATATATATATATATATATATATATATATATATATATATATATATATATATATATCGTTAAAGCTGCCTGACAAAACGTATAACAAAATTAAAGTCAACAGCAGTAAAATTAATACTAGAAAAAACAAAAGCTTGCTCAGCAAGAATACAAAGTTAGACAGAAAGTGGCACAAGTAAAAGTACAATTTAATCGTCTATTTATAAAGCTAAAAATTATACAAAAATCAACTTACGCAAATATACGGAAATCCGAATTACTCAACACCAGGCAAACACTAATTTTTTCTTGCTCTTTGATATCATTTGGAGGCAGTATATACAATATACAGAGAGGCCCAAACGCGGCAATACCCAAATTAATCGAAACAAAATGCTATACTGAGCGGTCACGTGAGCAGTACTGTTTGGATTACAACAAATAAACTCTAGATGGTGCAAAAACCGGATGTCAGGTATACTTAATCTCATTTCCATGGCACAAATTGGCTCTTCTCTGCAATCCGGCCTAAGGATACAGCTTTATTGAGGCCCCCCTTAACAATTAAATTAAAGCTATTTATTCAGACAGCTTGTATAATTTACAATTTGTTAAAAACTACTACCAAAAAATAATTCAGAGGGGGAGCGGGCAGTTGGATCTATTAAATTTTGCATTTTGACTTCAAACTCATTGAAACGTTCGAAGCCGTTTCTTTTAATTATCAATCAGAAGACCAAACACAAAATGTCCAAACGACAATGGTATGTCAAAAACGAGAATATTGTATGAACTTGAACGGTTGTTCCGAATTTATTTCTTCTTAATTTGTTTCTTAAACAATGTTACACTCGTTTTTACAATACAAATGAAAAATCAGATTTACAGTCCATTTTAAAATTTTTTCACCATCTTCTTTATCTTCGCAAAGCAAACTTTAATAGGCTTTCAATCGGTCGTTATACACAACAAGAAATTATTTAAGATGGTAAGTAACAGTCAGTCAGCAAAAAGCATTTGCTAAAAGTAGCAAATTTTTGGACAAAATTTTGCTTATTTCTGGAAAAGTAACTTCGAGTGGTATGAATTCTAGCCTTCTTATTCTAATGATATTGATCAGAAAACCTCTTACTATTTTTCACCAACAATACAATGTTCGAGTTTAGTCAAGAGAATAAGTCAATACTGGTTATGTAGAATTAATTTGCATGTTGAGCTAATTTGTACAAGAATTAGAACTCAGAGCATTAAGAGAAAACTCTGGAAACAACCATAATTTCTTGTACGTTTATAAATCTCTGTCCATACAATCTATTCACCGTCCATTACACTTGTTATCAGCACCCTACCCGACCTGTCTAACGATTTTACCGGTAGAAAATATCTCACCGATATTTTCTGTACAATTTTTCCATATACTTTTCTACGGGCAAATTTTTCCTTTTTTTCAAATCTCTACCACTTATGTTTTTAGATTCTTATTACTCAATTGCCAAATGATAAAAAAAGAAAAGTAACTGCAGTTTGGAATTAAGAGTGTCACATAAAGGGATATAATTTAAATCTCAGCGAAACGTTTAACACAATAAACATACTGTAAAAAAAAAAAAAAAAAAATACTGGAGGAAGAATTCAAGAAATACAAAGTACTGTAGTAAATTAACATATTAAATTTTTTTTCAAAACAAGTTTATTAGAATTCTTTCTTTTACAGTTTGTAACAAGTTTATTACTCTATTCTTATTACTTAGTAGAAAAATTCAATCATCACCTTTAAAAGTCATATTTTCTTCGAATTCAGAGAAAAAAAATTTCCAACAATAGTCTTTTGAAATTAGAATTAGGTCGTTTATCCCTCAAATGACAACAGAACTGTGACTTCATCAAACATTGCTCAAAGTTACTTTTATTTTCCACTAGAACATTTAATTCTGGTTTCACTTTACCCTTAGATTTTACATCGCACAATGAAAAATATCTTCATAAAGACACATAAAAGCTTCCTGTTTATGCACTAGTAAAACTGGGGTGCTTTGACATTTCTTAAAAAAAAAAAAAAAAAGAACTAAGATTTTCTAAGGAATTTCATTTCGATAAATTTTCTAGAAACCTTTCAAAAATCCACTTTCAATCAGATATACCAGCTGGTATACATGTGGCAACGGTGCTCAAAGCAACAGAATACGCATGGCAACGGCACCTTATTTTAAGAGAGTTTGGGGTCTTCTGTCAGAACTTAGCTTTAGGCTAACATTGACAAAGCAAAAACACATTTAAAAAACAAGTTAGCACAGAACTAACCAATTAAGAGTGTAACTACCAAAAAACGTAATTTAAGCAACATTCTCAACAGGAATTCGTGTAACAGCTTTATATATCCATTATATTGTTTTATAAATTAGGAAAATCTAATTTTTGTACAGTCAGTAAAGCAACTTTTTTTAAATCTTAAATTTTTTCCCCCTAGTGAATGACTAAAAAAACGAAAAAAAAACAACAAAAACAAAAAAGCAAACGATACTGTTGCTATGACTAAAAATGTGAAACTGAATAGAATGAAATCTATGGACTTCTCTTATGCGGCGTAATCATTGCTGCAGCATTTGCGGCAACACTAACTGACACTAACAATTATCACAATTATCACAATTAGCACAACTAGAAAAAGTGAAAAGGAGTTTATATTGAAATGTCAACTGATTCAACCTCGGATTTTATTTGTCGTTTAGCTCTTTCGGATCCGACCTGAAATTAGGAAGCAAACTATTTTTTTTTAATTCTTGTTTTGAATGTAATTTAATAATGACCAAATATGTCTTCAAAAAATGCGCTAATAGAAAAAACAGTATGAATAGGTCTATAGGCTCTCCTGATCAAGTGAGTATTTTATTTTAGTGTAATAAAAACTAAATCCAAATAGAAAAATAAAGTAAAACGCATACAAAGAATATTTTAACTCAAATTTTGACTATAAGCCTTTGATTTACGGAATAGAACTGGATTTTAACGAACCTAAATCCCCTCTTAGTGATTTCCCATACATCTCGGTTGTCTAATGCATTTTTAGATCCAAAAATAAAAATGTAATAAAAATTTAGAAATAATTTATTTTTGGCTTGATGAAGACAAGAGGACGAAGGATTTGCTTTTGCATCAAATTTAAGATTCTGGACATAGCAAAAACAAGAATAAAAACGTTTGTCAAAGAACTGTTACTAATATTGTTTAACGCCGTATAGTGTCTTCGCATAAGAGCAAACAACAATAAATTAGTCATTTCTGTTCACATAAAGCAAACAAAATACCCCAATTTTTGTTTACTTTAATAATATCGAGTAATTACGTGTTAATAAGTTATGCTAGCGAAGCCATCTAGTCTACTACTTGCCTTTTTATTAATAAGGGAAAGCATTACCAAGATAGAAAAAATTTGCTCTAGCTAGTCAAGCAGCCTTTAGTCAAACAATTTTTCCTTTAGTCAAATAATTGTTTGGTTAACACATGGCAATGGTTTATGTTACATGTGGTTTGGTTAACATAAAATATATGGTTATTATTGTTTGGTTATCAATTGTTAATCATAAATGCTTCTTTTTTTTTCATTCAACTATCTATAGATGAAAAAAAGATAAATTCTTGCAATGAGATATCAATGAGTATTATCTGTCACTGAAATCGCTTAAGTCATAGTAGCCACCGAAAGGATACATGTTCAAAAACAAATGGAGCAACATGTAAGTATTAGTAGCCATTGTCATTTTCACCTCATTAACATTAAGTTTTTGTTCAGCTAATTACCAAATTTACAAATTTTTTTGCTACTTGCTGTGAACTTAAGGTGGACCACTCCCACACCTCTATTAGAAGAGGTGTGGAAAAATCGCCATTTGAAGCTAATCCAGGAATGGTAACTGTGGTTTCAATTAACCTAATGGTAAAATGTTAGCGCCAAAACAAAGTTGGGGGAATTTCAAAAGAAATGGTACCCAATCAAAATGAAAACTGCATCATTAGAATTGCCATTGTCGAAAACCTCTCCTCTAGGTGTTACAGCCCCCATCTTGAAACCACAAGAAAATCACTTTTTTGCTTGAGTATCACTTATTTGTTCTCTTTTTCTCGTTTTTATTATTATTATTATTCTTGGCTTTCTTTTCTCTTCATCGCTATCGGGGCCCTGGAACAACATATAGAGCTGTTTAAAGACTCATTTAAAATGAAGTTGTAATATGTACCACGCCGATGAGAAGAAAAAGTGCATATAAATAATTGAGTTTTAAAAAAAGATTGAAAACATAACTAAACTGTTTGATGCCACCGCCGGTTTTTTCAATAAACAAAAATATAAAATGCCGTCCAAATAATGTTTCTGGTTTTTACGAGACTGGGAAAAAAATTCACCCACACGAAAATTCCGGATTCATGCATTCCAGAGTAGATACATAAACAATTTTAAGAGGGGGATTTTTTTGCAACAAAATCCCTCATTGGTATTTTCGGCCCTTCATTCATATAATTATTGCAACTTTTTACTTTCTGGGAGAGTGGAACAGATGCCTCCAAAACCGCCCCCGCAAATGCTTACATTAACATAGACAATGTTGTACTATTTTGTGATGCTTTATAATATTGTATTGCGTCCAACTTAATTTATTCTAATACTTTAATATTTTTGTCAGAGTTACAGGTTTAACTAAAGTTTTCTTTCCTTTTTAGCATAATTTAGTCTGCTTGCTTGATTGTAAAAGCGGTTAAAAGACTAATTACAATAACAGGCTTAATAAAAAAAGAATATAAGATATAATTCTCTTTGTTTCCTATTCTGTTTGATATGAATGAGCGGTACTGATGTAAAACAAAAGAAGACGAAGAAATTTCTCTAACAGAGATCATTTCACATTTACTTCGTCATTTACATCAATTTATGTTTTTGTATTTCAAGAACAAAATCATATTTGCGTTAATACTAGCTTGGGCATTTTATATATTAATTAGAAAAGATCTGTGTTCAAATAACATTTTCAACTCAATTCCTTTTTTTCTCTCTAAGAATATTAGAAAATATTAATGTTAAGCTCTGTATTCTACATCAAACCAAAACGCCGGATTCCTGTTGTAAAAGCCGTAATAACTGTTAAAAGGCAAATTTACACTTCATTCAAAAAAAAGAATACAGCATTGCAACACATGAAATTGAGCTACAAAATAAAATGGAATGTGACTCTGAAATGAAACCAATAAGGAGGAATTCAAACGCTTAAGCAACTAAACCCAAAGAATACAGACCAAAAAAGAAAACCCAGTCAGAAGTTTTCAGGACATTATAATAAAGTAGCTAATAGTGAGGGGTGCGATATTTTCCAAAAGACAAAATTTTCCAGCAAATTTGAAACTGCCAAGTACCATTTCTACTTAGCTACCCCACTTTTTGCACGGCGGGTGGTAACGATTTCTTCCTTGATTTCCTACAGTTTTCACGTTTTTTCTTTCTATTTTTCATAATATAATTGGATCTGCATTACAACGAAGTTTTCGTCCCTTACGAGAGGAAGCGACTGACAATTCTTTGTTGTTTGTATTCTTTGGCTAAACATACTTTAACTTAGCATCCGACAAGGGGTAACTTAAAATATACCGATACTAATTAAACTATAACATAAAGTATTTTGTCAATTCACCAGATTTTTAATTTTAATTAAGGGTATACGCTGATCACCGTGATTATTTAAAAATACGAGTTTTGTAAGCAAAATGGTGCAATATGGGTCATTAATAAGGCTCTTCTTTCAATCTAGAAACTGCAACACTTCGTAAATAGGATATAGACATACAATATTAATTAGGTATGTAATAATCTCTAAATCAATTACAGGGAAGTATTTTTGTGATATTAGAACTAAAATTGAGCACTGGTAGCAATGCATAAAGGGCAGTAGAAACTATTTCGGCTATTATGCTTAATAGACAATTCAAAAGGCTTTGTCAAGAAGGTTTCTCGCGACTTCAAAATTGCGACTGTTGGTAGTTGCTTGAAGACGATAAAGGATTGATCTACAGTTTGTAGATGAACATTTCCGCAAGAACGAGATTTATGTGAAACTGTTGGAAGGAACAGGCTACATTTTCAAGATCAATTTTTACATTCCACATTTTGTTTTGAGCTATTGATAAATTTGACAGCTTCAAAGCAAAGTAATTAACTTTTGTCTTCAAAAATTATCGTAAAGCATCATCTTCCTCCCTATGTTTCTTTAATTAAAAAATTTCCTACTTTATTTGACAAGTAAATTTGACGAACAATGTTTTTAATTATGGCTAATCTTCACCCACAATTGCTAACCATATTGTTGGTTCTTATCACAGAGTCCCGAATATAACTGAAGCATCTCTGTTCATATTCGGCACGTATAAAGCCAGATGTAGAAACTTCAAATTAACTCTTCAACCTCGAACCATCAACCCCGGACAACTCAAGACACAACCACTCATTGATAATGATTTCACAAGGCATGAACTCAGCACTGGGGTCCTTTGAGCCCAATTCTCCTCCCAAAATGTTAGGATTTTGACAAATTCCCCAGTATTTTTCATGCAGTTTACTTGGACAAACAAACATCAATCTTAATAACTGGTTAAAAATTACCTTTCCTAAAGCATTGGATACAACAAGTCTTTAGTCCCATCCCCCCCTCCTCTCTCGCCAGTGAAGCTCCGAACTACGATGATGTAAGATGTAAGCAGATGTTACGATAATGTAAGCAGATGTTGCAAAAAGCTAGAAGTGTGCCATCTGACGCCGTGGCTGACTTACATAATTAATTAAGCATATCGAGGGGAGTCCAAAAATGATAGGGACGAAAAATAATCAATGCCATTAGCTCAAAGACTACATGATTTCATGTTCTTCATACTAAAACAAATGTAAATGCTGTTATTTTTGGACATTATTTTCTTATTCACACCCTCGGAAATAAATTCTTCAAAACTATATTTTCGTTTTTCTGGAAATATATGAGGTTTGAAATACATCTTCAATTTTGGGCATAAGCATAGAAGAAAAAAAACAAACAAAAAAACGGAAGCAAGTGTTTTCCCGCGAGTCGGATGCTAAAACTAGCTGCAACAATCTTGTCTTACAAAAGAGAAGAGTATAAGTATTTAGAAACAATTTCCAATCACTCACAAATAGCTTTTATCGGAATCATTATAGCTTTTGAGCTTAAAATCACCTTGCCATAACCGATGGTTCACTGATGATGAAGACACATCACCACCAGAGGGCAAAGGAGAGAACCGTACCCGCGACTGGCTAAGATCTTTTGAAGAAACATAACTAGAGTCATCACTGTTCAAACTTTCAGGAGGTGTTGCGCTTGTGCTAACACCTCCGTCAATTATCCACTGCTTCCCCCAATTCTGTGTTCCATAGGATGGTTTTCTCAAGCTGGAGCGTAAGCGAACTGGTTCCGCCAACGGAATGTCAGGGTCAAGTCCTCGTGATGCTGATGGCTGTCTGTAATTAAATGATATTTTTATTCTTTTACGGTTATTACTGTATACGTATATTACGTATACAACCTCAAATATATTGATATTGATTTGCATATATTGATTTTGCTGAAGCAAGTCATTTTCTGTTGCAGGTTTTCAGTGAGATAAATACGAAAATAAATGAAATTAAACCGCTATAATTCATAAACCAAACATAATGTCAATGTGTTGAATATTATAGTTCTAGGACACAGCCTTAGGACGTAGCCAGAGAAAGCTAAGGACGTAGCCTTAGGACGTACATGGGTTCATACCCTCTTCCTGCTGATATGCGAAAAAATTATACGAAGAAAATGTGAACTTATGATGGAACAATCATAATAAAATTAGTCCTCGTGATGCAGATGGCTGTCTGTAATTAAATGATATTTTTATTCTTTTGTAAGGATGTTACCCTAGGGTCACGGATTTTATTCCATGCTATGACGTTGGGTCGGGCTAACACACGAGAGTCCACAACACGCTATGAACCCCAAATGAAAAAAATGAAATGAAATATGAAAAACTGAAACATAGGACTAAATAGAAGGAAGAATTATCAGAATTTTGTCTCGACATTGATTGTATTGTAAAATCATAATTATATACTAAAAAGAATTATGCACAATTGTTTAATTGCGTTAATTATGCACAAACGACGGCTAATATTAGTCCGTCAACTTATTCTATAGATGGTTGGTTTCCTCTGTTGGTTATATAGAATTATTTTTATATATGTGACTTATATAGTTGAGGTAGAAAAGGGTGTTAATAGTTGCAAAAATTTAGTTCCATTTAACATAAAAATAAACAGAAATACAAAATAAAAAATCACATCAAGCATAAAAATAACAGATACTGTTATAGATGAACCAATGAACAATTAAATGAACAGACGTTAAAACGAATAAGGCAGTTTAAAATAGCTTAAAAAAATTCCGGTTAGGAAGAAGTGCGATTTGAAGCTGATTCAAGAATGGTAACTGGTATTTCAGTTAGTCTTAATTTTAGAAAGTTTATTGCGAAAACAAATCTATGGGAATTTCGAAAAATAACATGAAACCCCTCAATAATGGTGTCAGATCGAAATGAAAACGGGACCATTAGAATCACCGTAGAGACCATTAGAATCACCGTGGTAAAAAACGATATGTAGAGACATTCAGTTTTTCTGCAGGGGTGATTGTACCGGCCCAGTGGTTGTAGAATAAAGGGAGAGGACTCATTTGAAAGGAAATCGCTACATCTAGTGCCCTTTTTAAGCAACAAACAGTGGGGCAATTTTTTTTTTAGATTTCTCAATGAAAATAGCAAAAAAGCGCAATTTTTCGATGCAACTACCGAAAAATTATGTTTTTCAAAATCTGAGGGGGAGGAGAGCGAAATCTTTGGCGGAGTTAATGCACGCCCTGCCAATTGACTCCACTGGTAACTATAGAGATCATGCCACAGCAAAGTGGATTTTTTGTCATTTCGTACCACCAAACGTCAAATTTTGTCCAAAGAGGCTCAAAATGACAGAGAATAGAATTTCTATGACAGTTAATCAATTTCTCGTGGGGTAAAACCATAAACAGGAGGTTTTGAGCCTTCTTGAAGACTTTGACGAACCGCAACTAAGAGGTGTTTTCTCCCATATTGTGCTACAGATCTCTAATTTTTATCCAAAGAAGGTCAAGACGCCGGGGAATGCAAATTGCAATAGAACCATTTCATTCTTCATGATCTAAACCCTAATCAGGTGGTTTTGAGCCCCGATCTTGAAAACAGCTCTAATATCTTGAGCTGCTGGTAGACTAGATTATCAGATAACCACAGATCATGATATCGAAGGAATGTACTAACAACAATAAAGAGAGAAAAAGGCATCAAAGCAGAACAACTGAAATATCTTCTGAAAAAAAAAAAAAAAAAAAAAAAAAAAAAAAAAAAAAAAAAAAAAAACATCTTCATATGCAAAATTATACACACGTGTCTTTTGAACAATTGATTCTTTTAGATATGAGGTTATATTTGGTTTACTTCCATTAACTCATTCCCTGAAATGTCGTCATGAACTATATATTACTTGAAATGTTATATGAACTGGGTTTCAGAATATTCCTTGTATTATTTTCAGTTACAAAAGTCCAGTCGTCCCAAAATGTTGAACTCCACGTAGCAATAATAACAAAAACATACTTGCTTATGAGAAGTCCGAAATTCTTCGCAGCACTGCGACAGAATCAAGCACACTTCTTCAATTCTTTAAACATATCTTGGTTTTATAAAATCTGTATACATTTCAAATAGGACAATATTTCATAAATAATTAAATTTTTATCTACATCTTCTCAAAGATGCCAAGGATAATATACCCAAGACAATATACTTGGATCCTTTATGCGATTTGTTGGGACTGATATTCTCCTAAAAGTGGTTTCCATCTATGGTTTTGTGGGATTTCAGGTTTTCGAAATTCCAACAAATTTATTTTCACAACGAAATTTTTATCATCAAGATTAATGAAGATAATAGTCACCACTCATGATCAACTTCAAATGGCGATTCTTCCTTACTTTTTGTTTATTTTTGTAAACACGTTTCTAAACTTTCGGTTACTATGGGCCAAATTTTATTTCGGTGTTCCTAAATGGGGAAACCATGACCATAAAAAATCGCAGGCTTTTTTTAAGGGAAGGTTTAAGAGAGGTATGGAGCAGACATATATTTAAAGCTCTCTTTTAATAAAACTCATGTTGACTTCTTTAGTTTCTTTGCCTAAGTTGGACAATGACCTTTTTGTAAGGTTTATAATGTATATTTTTAGAAACTAAAAATAAACAAAAATTAATATTAAAAATGAAGTTTTTCTGATGAAAGTAAAGAGCGAAGTTGATACTTCAAAGGAACTGAATTATTACTTTGCAGCCCATATACATATATGCAAAACTGGTTAAAAAGCACTGTGATATTTCCCTTCATTTGAAGAACTCTGAAACACAGGCGCTTTACTAAAAACTGAGCTTACTTGAATATTTCTAGATCTGCAGGCTATTAAAGGGCTTTTCTGCTCCTAATTCTGTTTTGTTGCGTCGGTTTTGTTTTCAGGCATAAATAGTGAAGTGATGCCAATTTGAAAATACAGATACGACTTAGTTGAATACATTGTTAACTTGATATATGGATTGTGCCAAGAGTTTAGTCCACGTAGGTACTGGACCCAACTCAGGATCATGGCAACAGAGTTCCCTTCCCTTCTCAACTTCATAAATAAATACGTGTTACGCCTCTTCCGATTCGTGATAGCTCGTAAATCATATTTTGGACGGTCTTAGATGAAAAGATTGCTATATTATACCAAAACACGAGCGAGTTCATATTTTGCACATGATGTTTAATCATGCGTCTGAAGTGGGGGAACCCAAGGATTTGTGGGTCTGTAGAAGACCCAAGCTTCAAAAGGACAACCATGTTGCATCTCTCTTGATTCGTGATCGTTCAGGACTCACAAATGGAGTGGTTGTAAATGATCAGATGACTGTTTTAAAGCAAAGGAGAAAATACTTAGTTTGGGCACGGTGTGACTTCAACCAAAGCTGGCATTTAAGTGTTTATAATATCGTTAATTAGATTATGATGGCAATATTGCATTATGTGCGTCTGAAAATAACAAGTACAGCATATCTCAAGGGTTCTTTCGTGTGGAGGATGTAGAAGCAGACCCCCAAAGCGTAAGCACCCTTCCTCTCCCTCTACCTCCAACTTCATAAATTACCAGTTCCTTACCATAACTTATTCATAAATAAAAGACTCGGTAAGAAGAGGTTTAATGCATGGTGTTGCATTCTATTCAGAGTTAGCATTTAAGGGTTATTGACGTTACTAATTAAAAACAAATGGCTAGAATTGCAATACGAGCAATATAAAACAGAGAACATCATGTATCCTACATGTTTCATATTTTCCATTGCAGTTTCTATTGAAACATAGCTTGGTATGAATAATTATTATTTTTATTAAAATAGGACGCACATCACGGTTCTGGGGCAAAGTTTGCTGGTTACAAAACTGAGGTAAAACGCAGTAAGTACATAGTAAATGAATCTCAAGTTTCTTGTTTTGTGTTTGTTTCTATTTACCTACTTGTCAGATATTGATTTGCAGTAAATATTTGTTCATTAAAAATCAAGGATCTCTTTCTTGAAAATTTCTAGAACTTACTATATCAAGAGTCCATCCTAATTGCTAAAAACAGTCAGCTCATGTAATATTTCAACGGTTAGCATCTACAAGTTTTGTTGGGAAAACTAATGACACTAACGGATTGAAACTTTTGTTTGAATTACCGTCTATAATCCGACTACCCTAAGATTATGAGCAATTGATTTTTCGGTCTTTAAATGTATAAAAGAAAACCAACAGCATCATTTTTACGGCAGCGTCTGGCAACTTCATTAAAAAGGAAAATTTTCTAATATTTCTAATATTTATCTAATACTTGAGATTATCAATCTGCATTCTAGCAAGGTTAAAGTCAAAGCTTAAGCCGTTTTTTTTTTCTTCTTCTTCTTTTTTTGTTGTTTGAGGTGTGTGAAGGAGTATAGTGGATTATTTGGACAATTTTTCCTTTTTTTTGTTGTCGTTACGGTGATTCCAGTAGTAACTCAGCAAGGAATTATGTATTTTATTTATACACATATACATATTTTTTTTTATATTAAATCAGTATTTCTGGTATACTTAATTTGTGCTATAAATTAGTACTAAAATTGTTTGTTTTTTTCTATTCCTGGCACGCCCCTAGGACAACTTGCCTTAGCAAGTTCATGGGCAGGCTAGAAGATTTAGTTGAAAGACTTGTTTTTTTTTCATGTATTATATATATATATATATATATATATATATATATATATATATATATATATATATATATATATATATATATATATATATATATATATATATATATATATATATATATGTGTGTGTATGAATGCATTTTGCCAAGTTCTATTTTTTATTAATAAAACTAAACTAAAAAGACTCTTCATTAAAAACAATCAGTATATACAGTAAATAAAGAATTATTCATATTTTGTTAGTTTCAACAGCAGTTTTTACTAAAAATCAAGCAAAGTAGATACAGGCTAGCTTGGGAAACTTGGTCAGCAGACTAGCTGCTATAGGCTGGTACTGGTGACAAAGTTCCTCTACATTTTAAAGCGCAGGAAAACCTACAGGTCTTTAGCAGTTAATAGTAGACTGGCTAATTATTTAGAATACCCAATATGTCTAGAACCCTTGATTAAATGTATACTCCAGAACCCTTTTAGGACAACATTACAGATCAGGGACTTTTCACCATTTTGGGAAGAATCTACTGGGAAGGTGTTTTTAAGCTGAAACCTTCACAAAACACCAAATGTTAGATGGCGCTGATGTTTTTCGACCAAAACCCCTGTTTCTATGGTTACCGATTTCCCAAACTTTTAGGATTTTATATGAGCCTACTCAAGGGCAAGGGCTGGAATTTTCAAAATCTACGACTGAAAAAGATTCTTTGCTGTGCTATTCATACAAAATATATTCTAAAATAGGATTAAAAAATATTAAGCAAACAAATTACCCTAATCGCAAATCTCCGTCAGTGACTCTGGGCAAATACACTTTGACGGCCAATTCTTCATCTTCTAGCGTAAAACCTGGATTGACGCCTGCAGCTGAAGTTCCCGACCGAGTTCTTCTGTGTAGAGGAGTCCCAGGAGTCCGATGAATAGTGGCAAGATTGTCATAAAGACGATTATCTATCTCTTGAGCTATATTTACATAAGGAGAGGTAGGCTTTGGGGGTGGGGCAGGCCCTTCGTAAGGCGCAGAACCGCTGTAATCCAAAGCAAGATTTGAATACTCAGCGTGACCCGTTACAACCTATAGACATAGAAATACAGAATAATGATTTGCATAATAAAATACGATTTTACTCACAATTAATCATTAAAAGAACTAAGACCAATGGTGAACACAATAAAATAAAACTAGTTTTATGATCCCCTAAAAATAGCGATATTTTTCTGACAGATCTTTTAAAAAGGTCAATAATGATAAATAGAGTGATGAATCTAGAAAAATATTCAGTCGTACCACTTCTGTAATGAACTGTCTTCAATAATCATAGGGATAGCACCAATAAAGGAAAGTGAGAGAGAGTGATAGCGATAGAGGAGGGGGGGGGGAGAGAGAGAGAGAGGAAAGTGAGAAAGGCAGGAAGAAAAAAAAACCTCAGATAAAACTATTAAGAAATATTTTCTCCTTTATGATAGAAAAAAAAATAAACCCATCCAAATAAATGTAGACTAGCATTGCTAGAAGGGTAACGGCAATATACCATTGATTCGGTATGTTATCATGTTATGAATACAACACTGATTTAATTGTCAATGCAAATGCTTTACTTTTATTGATTTTAATATAGACCTATTCTTTATTGCAATCTAAAATCTCACAGACACAAAAAAAAACTTTTTAAAATAGCCAATTATGAAAAGGGTCTTTTTACAATTGCTCAGTAACTTATCCGTTCTGCTTGCTATTTCAACACCAACTGCAAGCTAGTTAGTTTATTTCTATTCCAAGATTTACGACAACGTCAACTATTTTACAAAATACTAATACCTTAGTCCATTAAATAATTATAATTGATATTTAATGGTTGGCTCATACAAGACAAGAATTCACTAGAAAGGACGCTGCTTACTGAAGGTCGAGGGGACAAGTCTTCTGAAAGGAGCCAAGCTTCGCTTCGGTACCCATATTTTTTTTCCATTGCCGTAAATATATTCATGTTGGTGAATACTCGAGAAGTATTAGTCATATTTTAGGAGGTTTAACAAATATAAATCTAGAAAAAAAAACTAGCTGAACAGCTAACCGGTATTTCAGGCTTTAAGTTCAATTGCCCTGAGAATGAACGGTGGCCTCCCCAATTTGTAGATACGGGGGGAGTCACCTCTTTACATCAGTCAGGAAATGCAGCTCATGTGCCAAATCTGGGACCTAATTCCCACTCTTGTATACGCCTGGGTAGTTGAAACAGTGTCATTCACAAATAATAGGGCTTAAACCATTTGTCGAAAGAAAACTTTAAAAAACAAAATTTTCAGGTCATATTCACTTGTCGTTTCAAAATCCATGAAAGATCTGGTGCCCAAAAATAATGGTTCCGATGAGAATAGAATAAGCAATTGAAGGATACCAGACCAACTTTACTTATATCTCAGAACTTTGCAGAAAGTTAAAGAGTGTCTAACTTTGAAAAAGCCGTTTCAATGCTCCGATATTGTTAGGATGCTCTATTAGCAGACAATTTGAGATTCGAAGTAAATTTACATCAACTAGTTACTTTTACAATCATTTAGCACCTCATGGATGTAAATGAAAAATAGTATTTATTTATTTTAAAATAAATAGAGAATTATATGGGGGTAGTGGTGACAACCTTCTGGGATTACTTCTTAAAGTAGTAGCCACAAATAGATGCCTACTACTGCTAATTTCAATCATCCAGCCACTGGTCACCCGACCCAATGTCTGACCATGAAGCAGGGTATTTTGTGCAATAAGCTGTCGAGACTGGATCGATTAAAGACTTTAATGGGTGCCAAAAACTTTCTCAAATCTACTCGGACATGTGAAGCGCCGACCGTGTTCCAAAACAGGATCTCTTGATGACAATACGATGCGGAAGAAAGAATTTTTCTTGCTAGTACTGGTTCTGAGGATAAAGGGCAACTGATGGCTGATGAGTTATGGGTGACTCTACCTTCTCTTTTAAAGAACGAGTGTTACCTGCTCAAGCTGGTCTCAAGCTAACAGGTGGTTCACAGGTTGGTGAAAAGCAAAAGTTAATACCTTGAAACTGCCAAGGAAGGCTCTCCTAAAAAGAGGAAAAAAAGAGATAGGCAAGTCCTATCTCAAAATACCACACTTGAGGGAACGCAAATAGAATAGTGGCTACTGGCGCCATATTATTAGTACTCTATCGTTTTTTGGAAAAGGGTTGGGACACAATGGGCCTTTGTAGTCTGAGCATTTGTGTAGTTTTGAGAGCCCACCCATGGTAATAATAATAATAGCGGGAGATATGAATGACAAAACACTGATCCAGAAAAAGGAAAAATCAAATTTAAGAAGAAGAAGAAAAAAAATGTACACATATGCCAATTATGCCCTTTGGCAAAAGTATTTTTCATCTACAGCACAAAGTAGAACACGAGTAAAAAAAAACACGGACAAAAAAAATAAAGGAGAGAAATAATGCGGCGAATAATATTTTTATTTCATTCTTTGTAAGTAGTTTCATGATTTTTCTGGGTAAGGGTAGAAGGGTGTTCTTCTTCTCATAGTCAAAGCGGAGTTTCCTCTATTACCAGTTGATAATATGATTCCTTTCCTTCTAATAATTACATAATAGTTATCGATTCTGATTCACCGTCCCGTCACTAAAAACAAGCCACAATACAGGTAGACAGGTAGGGCACGATACAGGTAGAGCCGTATCCAGGATTTTTTTTTGATCGGAGGGGTATTTCATTTTAAACATATTTTTCCCATCTTCTAGAATAAAAACTTTCAAAACTCAAAGTCATATTTTTTAAGTTGATGACAATTACAAATCAGGTTTTTCAATGTGTTATGTAATCAAGAAATTCACTCAAAGACCTAGCTGAATATGTTCTGAATATGTTAAAAGCGCCCCAAATTTTGCAACTTACCTCTGTATCACTACGCCCAGAAACACGCCTCCTTCTGCTATTAGGAGTCGAGCATGCCTCAGCAAACCTAAGGGGTCTTGCATCTGTTCCTAAAGGCGGTCGTGTCTTCTGCCCAAGGCCGTGGTAAGTATGATGCAAATACATTTGACTAGATTGAGAACTAACTTGGGAATGTTCACTGGGAAGAGGAGGAGGAGGTGCTTGCCTCCGAGGATTTTCCTCAGGCCAACTTCTGGGGGAACCGTCAATAGATGGCCTACATAGATATCTGTGATTATTTACATGTTATGCAACGCCTTGTACAGCTTAATAAGACAAGCATAATAAGGAAATCTAAAAAGATAATTAATAGAGAAATTAGAAGTTCCGGCAGTAATAGAAAACCAGCCCATTTCCCCCATTTTTAGAGTTCAAATATCCTAATAAAACTGAAACCCAATAATTTTCAGTATGTTCATAAACTGCACCCTGGCTGACGCACAAGCAGGTACTTTCTAGCACTTGTTGCAACAGCCTGGAATACTCTTTATTAGCTAAATAAATTTCAAAACTGGTTGAGTCCTATTTGCTAAATTAATTTTTTTTTAGGCGAGGTTAAATTCAAAAAGTAAATACAGTAGTAATAAATAAAGTCATTACTTAAGATAAGAAGAAAAGAAGTTAAAACGTGTGCTAACCAGTGGAAGGATCTTATGCAAGCGGGACTGCTTCTTGTAGATAAGTACCGATCATTAAGAGGAACTAGGTAAGGCTGTCCCTCCATCTGAAACGGGGCCTTCGGCAGGGGCGCTTCCAGTCATGCCGAGAGGGATCAAAACTGAATTGTTTGCTGGCATGCGGACCAAATGACGAAACCACCGTAGGGTTCGTGCAAGGGCCCGACCCATATAGAATTTGAGGTCCGATACCGATACACTTGGCCGATAAATTCCCCTTCGGAAAAAAACTTAAAGTATAAGCCCCCCATTCTCTGCCCATATTCATAATCACATGTTTGTCCTTGGTCTATTACACACCAAAGAACAGCCTCAATATTCACAGTGGATTCCAAAAATTAGGCCATTTACAAGAATTGTTTGGTTTTTGTCACTTTTTCTAATCAGTAGCTTCTGAGCACAAAAACAAAATGGCGGGTATTTTACAGAAGTGACAGATAAGAAGAAAAATTAATCAAAGAAGCAGATTTAGTTACATAAACACAAATACGTGAAAATCTGATAGAGAGAAGCGTAAGATATTACGAAATGTTTTTTACGAAAATTAATTGAAATTGATTATTCAAAACCCAAGTTTCAATAGCGGGACTTTTAATTTTAATCATTCATATATAAATGTGAAAACTTTACATTCATATGATATGGTCTCTTGCTAACGAGTTCATGCTAGGCACACTTGACACATGGATGCAGCTATTGTTTTAATTTTGGAGGAGGGTTTTAAAGAATGTATCGACAAAATCACCCAGTATGCCAACAAATGCGGACACATAAGCTAAATTTTCAAGGTAAATAGGTGGATTTTCCAAGGTGTTGACACGCGGCGGTATCTTGGATCTGTCGCTCACGTAAGTTAACATTCCTTCAACAGAAATGCATGGTTTATTGTATTCTTTTTAGTTGTTTTGGTAGAAGATGTACGTTCCCGAAGTCACCATATATTTCGAACATTGCTGCGCCCGGTGTGTATTGACAACAAATAGACTTTGACTTCATTTGACTCACCTCTGCTACTCTCTTCACCATGGTCAGACTTAGGTGGTTGCTCAGCCCCCAAAGACTTGTCAAGCAAAACTTCCCTCAGGAAATCTGGTGCCCTCTTCTGGACAAGTTGCGCATAAATATATATATATATATATATATATATATATATATATATATATATATATATATATATATATATATATATATATATATATATATATATATATATATATATATATATATATTGGTCGATAACCGATATTTTTTTTCCCGATATACAATATTGATACTGACCCTCATATCGGCCCGATAATGTCAGTCGGGCCCCTAGTTCGTGCAGCAAGCTGACGAGAATTGGGTGTCTGATCTGTTAGTGCCAGTAGTCGGATATTCGAGACGAAGTCGCACCACCTGATCCCTTCAATACGTCTCAGGAACTTTGATTGGGCAACGTCTATGGCATCACGAACAGAAGCAGCAGCCGTCCAGGTCACAGCACCGTAGAAGAGGACTTGGATTACAGTGGTGTTACAGATCCACATTTGTGCTTCGGCTGATATTCGGCTTTGACCATATTGAACAGCTAAGTCATGCCATAACTAATGGGGCTTTACCGATGTGCGACTGAACTTCAGATTCGACTGAGTCGTTAGCCGTAATGACAGATCCAAGGTAGGTAAATGACTTGACGATTTTCGACAGTGTGCCCTGATATGTTGAAAGCTGGTGAATTGGTCGTGTTATCTGTCGGGTTAACGATCATAATTTTGTCCTGTCAGCTAAATTGTAGTCCCACTTTCAGGACTTCATCCAACAGCGTGTTGAGGGCCTTTTCAAGTTCAGCTGCAGAAGTGCATATCAGGGCAATATTACCAGCGAAATCGCAATCGGCTAAAACTCTGTCGCCATATTTCAGTGCGAAGGAGAGCCTACTCGAGGCTCAATCCATGACATAATCAATCACCGCGCTGAACAGTTTAGGAGCAGCAGCAGAGCCTTGCCGTACATCGATAGTTATTTTTAACAGAGAGCTTCGACGACCATTAACTTGAACGGAGCTTTACATAGCAGTATAAAGCGCCTTGAACAGGCGACAGTATTTGTCCAGGAGACCTGTTTGTCCAAGTATCAGCCAGAGAGACTCATGTTCGACCGAGTCAAAGGCTGCTTTAAGTAAAAAAAAGTGATGAATACTGTACGCTGGAACTCACGACCTTTCTCAATGACCTGGCATACAGTGAGGATCTGCTCGGTAGTAGATCTCTTGGGCATGAAACCTGCCTGCTGAACGGCGCTTACGGATGAACTAGGTCCTTCTATCGGTCAACGTCATGACAAATAATTTGCCGGGAACCAGCAGGAGGGTGATCTCTCTATAGTTGGAGTTATCACTTCGGCTACCTTTGCGCTTTCATAGAGGGAATGTCATCCCTTCCTTCCATTCTTGTGGCATCAGTTCAATTGTCAAAACGACGGAGAAGAGCATACTGAGCCATAATTGCATCGTTGGTCCTGCTAATTTTAGCATCTCCCCGGTGATCCCGCAGGTTTCTGGTGCCTTGAGATTTTTCATCCTCCTCGGAGCATTCTGTATCGCTTTTACAGAAGGAGGATCAGGCTCTGGGAAATTTCGCATGTAACAACAACCAATTATTGCTTGTCTCGGCAAATAAGTTCGTTTCTTCGAAAACATTTCCTTGGAAAATTCTAATTTTCAAACTGCGATTTTAGACACGTCGTTCGAACGTTCGAAAGTTAATTCAAAATATGACAAAATAAAAATTGCGAGGTAAAAATTACAGATTTTTCTCCTAAAATGTTGGTCCTTGTCCTAGAAGCTTGGTATTTGACTAAAAGGCGAAATAAAATGCCTAGATAAGTTCCAATAAATAGACTGTTCGGTGGTCACAGAGACTGGACTACTGAAGTTAGGCTAAAATGGCAAAACCTTTGAACATAGCGAGATGAAGGGGTGTCTGCAAGCTTGTTAGTCTCAGAGGCAGGTCAACGCTGAAATGAGCTTGTAGTAATCGTAGAAGGGATTTCCAAGGGAAATAAACCAAACACATTATTTTAAGATTAGCATTGCATGATTTTTTTTAGATCGATGAGAAATTTTTGTTTTGGACTTAAGGACACCCTAGACGGTCATTCGTTTAGATCAACAGGTTCCACCAAACAATTGATTAAAGCATGATTGACCATCTAGGAACCTGTTTGACGCTTGAGTCAAGCGTTGATGGTGATTGAGAGAAAGTTTGAATGACTCAATCGGTTCCTAGACGGTCAATCATGCTTTAATCAATTGATTGACGGAAGCTTTTGATCAAAACGATTGACCGTCTAGGGTGTCCTTTACACTCATTTCATAGAAAAACTTCAGTATCAGGACAACGATATATTGGTACCACTAAATATTTCAGGATCGACACCTCCCAAAAACTCTTCATGCAGAAATCTAGCTCAGAACACTGTCTATACAAAAACCATGCGCAAATCTAATTCAAAACATTCCCGTAGTTTATTGTAAAACTAAAATATAGGATCTATCAACAGATGGTGAAAAATAAATTATTTCCTTTTTGTTGACGTTTCATATAAAACATCTATTTTGCAAAATCTAGGAGTTGAGGCTAAATAGTTATATATAATAAAATAATATACATATTAAAATAATATACTTATTCAATATTGTACCAACTAAATAAGTATAAAAAGTCGTTTTGGAATGATCAACCAATTCAAACACCCCCAAAAAACTGGTGTATAAGTATAACAAAGCAGCTTTGGGACTTTGAGGATATGATTATTCAAATGTAGAAAGCTAATTTATATAAAACTATGTTGAGTTCACCTGTCCCTCGAGATAACTTTTCCTGTTTTTTTTTGTTTTGTTTTTTTTATCTTAAAACCAGTTTGCACGTTTGTTCAACTAGAGAACAATTTCTAACTATCATCCCTTCGGACTAATCAGAAATGCTTATAAAGCTACAAGCTACAAACGATTGGTCGATTATGATTATGTCTATACATTAATGCATAGCTAAGTTTGCATCAAATTGGCATTAAAAATTATACTTAAGTGGATTGTGGCAACAGAGAAATAAATTGAATAGAGATAACTGAGTAAGACAGTACCATCCAGTCCATATATAAAGAATGGTGTGTTTTAACTTAGTAAACAATTGTTGTTGTTTTGACTCTTGTCTCATCGAGGGCTTTAATGTTTACCATTTTGTATTTATGAAGGACTGGATTAAATGAGATTATCATTTAATCCATTTAATTTAATGAGATCATTTTATCTCATTATCATTTATCATTTTATCATTTAATTTAATGAGATTATCAGCCTCCAAAGATGAACTACCGGATATTTATGAAAGGTTGACTTTCAATGAGACAAGAATTATTTTGGACAGTAAATGCATTGCTTTAACGAGATTACCTTCGTTGACTATGTACAGGTTTAGGACTAAGCATGGCAGCTCTTGCTAATCTCACATCAAAACCAGTGGCAACACTACTTAGCGTAGCAGCGGCGTGTGCCAAGACAAGTTCAACTATACCATATTTGTATCGTTTTCTTTCACCACTGGCAATCGTCGTTCGTTCAGATTTTTGGCGACCATCCTCGTAGAAACCTTAAAAAAAAGATCAAGATTTTAGAGTCTAGAACAAAAGATAAATTACAAGAGTGGCTTGTGTTTGTAGTGTTAACCAGTTGAATTAAGAAGCCTATACATTAAAACACAGTTGCATTAAAGTTTGTAGTACTACCATCACAAGCAGTAGCAGCACAGAGTAACATAAAGAAAGCTCACACTTTTAAAGATTTGACTAGAAAAACGGTATATAGCTTTTTTGGCAAAGCTTGAAGCTCCAACCCTAACAATAAAGCATAAGAAGGAAAAAGATAACAGTTAAAAAAGCTTTTAATGTAAAATCATGTAAGTTACCCTGAATATGACCCCCCCCCCCATCAGTAAAAATTAAAGTCGTTAAATGTTTAGTATTTTCTCTGAAAACATGAACACGTCTATTTTTCGAAAATAGATAAAACAGCTGTAACTACCCATCGGGCATTTATTATATTGTAGTAAGTTTCCAGTAAAGAGCAAATGGCAAATTGGAAGAGTAAGAATTTAAGGAGGGTAATAGTTCCTCTGGTTGAGGGTAATTTTGGCTTGTTCAAGTTTTAACGTCAATCTTTATTTGTGTCTGAATTTCTTTTTATCCCGTTCGGTTATACATTATTTTTTTTTTTTTTGGTTCGTCCATAAATGAGAGGGGGTAACTTTGTTTTGAGGTCTTCAAGAATAGTTTCTAATTTTTCATTTTGCTTCGCTGGAACCCAGATATAAATCTCAATAATTTTTTTTAATTATAAAATACATATAAAATTAATTTCCCATCTTAAACTAAAAAGCTTGAGATGAAGACATGGTGTACTTAGTCAAGATATGGTATTCTTAAATGTTGATAATAACAGTGCTCTACATATGGTTCAGTTGTCGTCCCAAGGGAGAAAGACCAACAGGTCTCTATAATCCCTCCAATTTACTATAAAATAGAGGGGTATATGAAGAACTTTATTGGCAGGATTAATGCTTAATTTCAGTCTTTTTAATCCCTTTTGAGTCCGCGTTTTCTCTTATTTTCAGTTGATTTTTATTTTTGACAGTTGTTTTTATTCGACAGACTTTTAAAGTGTTTTGTATTTTTTTTTTCTGGTTAATTTTATTCGACTGATCTTTTTTATTCTGTGTATATTTTTTACCATTTGCTCAAATTACATTGTTTGTATGTGAATTTATGGTGATTCATAACTATAAAAATTAATTTCTGTCATTTCTAACCGACGAAAGAAATTCGGCATCCTTTGCTTGTGACTGTGGTTTTGAAAAAAAATATTTTATTAAAAAAAAAATATATAAAAGGCTGTGTAAGCCTAAATCAAGGAAGAGGCTATGTCTATATCAAGCGGCAAAGGAGCAGACTTCTTCTCCTACTTCCCCCGGACTATTTTCACCTCAAACTGTTTTCTTAACATCAACCAACCAAATTTAACCATCCTTTTAACGTTACTCGTACCGAAGATGACACCTCAAAGAGACCTACAGCCGTTCTGGCAATAAGATGGGTAAGCAGATTAGAACATTATGGGTAAATCCAAACTAAGCACCTTTGCATGACAGTAATAATAATTATTTTTTGTCATACAAAAAAAATGTATACATCACAACAATGCCTAGAGGTTACAGCCTCTAAGGGATTAAACAATATGCAACATTAACACAAACAATTCACGCGACATAAGCAGAGAGGATGGAGACAAAAAAAAGTAAAAGAAGCTTGACTGACTTGGTCTCAGACCCCCAAACTACATAATAATGATAAAAAAAAAAAAAAAAAAAAAAAAAAAAAAAATCGAAATCCCCACACAAACACACTGCCAGATCCCCCCCCCCCGAAAAAAACCTTAGACAGTCCAAAAAACAGCATCAAATTCAACATCAAACAATGTAATTTCAGCTATTTCCAGAGTTCTGGAAAAAACAACACGATTTTAACTCATTCAGCATATCTTCACAAGTTAGAGGTCCAGCATATCTTATACTAAATTTTGATCTGGTAATACTGAAGCTATTGTAACGGAAAATATGAAACCGGTCGATTGCATATTCTTATTAAAGCATTCCCTTGAGAAAGGTGCTCCAGGTGTTGTAACTGGCTTCCAAGTTCAAGAAGGCCCCATTAATTATGAAAATGGTCACAAAAATTGCCATTCTTCACACCAACATGGTGCAAACAATGGCCGGGCACTCTCATAATGGGATTAAAAAAGCAAATAGGCAACAGACAAAAATGACATTAATCACTACCCAACAACCAGGCCCGTGCTTTCCTTTTGGGGGGGGGGGATAAAGAAATACATTTTATTTGATAACGTGAATAAAAAGTTGCAGAAATTTGGCAAAATTATAGCATTTCTAAGGTAGAGGGGATCCGAGAATTTTTCTTTCTAAATATAAAATACCTTGAAATTAAGATTTGGTAATAAATAATTATTTCTGAACAGTGGCAGCGTGGCGTCTGGCATGACAACTATGAGACCATTGGTTTTACCATATCAAAGAACCTCATAAATCTGTTAATACAGTTGCGACAATGAAGCTCAAAAGTAAAATATGAATAAAAAGACATACTACCTGACTCATTAGAGCTTCCTTCCTTGGGTAAACCAGCTTTTAGAGGTTTTTCCAAACTAGGAACACTCTTGCTCCATTGATCCACTATTGGCGGCCGAACAAAATAGCTTCGGTCTTTTTGATGTACAGAAGAAGGGCCCCAGGTTTTACCTTTCACACCATCAACAGGAACTACAAACAAAGCCAAATCAATTAGACAACTTCAAGATTAAATAAAAGGAGAAGGGATTCGATTAAAGGAATAAATAGAAATTCGATAAATAGAAATAAAAACAACTGAATTTAATAGACTCACTGAATTGAATAAACTGAATAAAAGGATTTGAAAGATAAATAAAGAAAGGGTCAAATATATAAGAAGATTGGTTTAAAACTTGTTTACACCTTCGTTTTAGGTGGCTATTTGGTAATGCAACTTAGCCTCGGCGTGTAGTTTTAACTCAAATGGCTAAAAATTCAATCTTCAATTTCACTGATATTCTCAAGACTTATATACTTCATTACAGTATTTGAAAGCTCAAACTGTTTGCTACTGAGCCCTAGGTTACACTTGTCGGAATAATTCACTTTTAGGCTATAAATCATTGACGAAAGAGTGCAAAATATAAATTTAAAAATTGTTCCCAACTTTCTAAATATATGAAGCGTAATGAAGTATCTTGAACTTCTTGTTTTACATTAACAGGGATTTGACTCCTATGGGGAAGACTTTTGTCAAATAAACGTTTGGCATTCTGGAATCACAAGCCTGCTTTCACAGCAGATCTTAACTTACATAATGAAAGAACTCCCGTAAGCAAAAAAGCATATCTCGAGAAACCAAATCTTTAGAAGCAATATATGAAGAAACTTTATTGAAGACACCTTTTTAGACCATTTCGGGCCTATGTTTCCTGTGCGAGTTCTTGGTATGCTCCTTTTCTGCGGTCCCACCACTTTAATGTGTGGACGTAAGAGGACAGTTTTACGATTACTCGATAGCTGAGACTTAATTTTATCCATTTATTCTCCTACATTTTTGAAATTTATTTTTATTTAGGTCGAAAAACGCGTTCAAAATCATTGAGAAAAGGAAAATTTCATTTCTTAGAGCAAGCTTAGATTTTCAAAAAGAGAGGTCTAGATAATTTTACAATTCAGATGAGGTGAATGGATGGATGGATCTAACCAAATAAATCCAAAACTGCAAGTATCTTGCCATTTCGGTGCAAGTTATACCAATAGGCTTGTCGCAAAAAGGCATGTTTTACAGGGAGCATACATTTTAAAGTTCATTTCACTTTTTTTAGTCATTTTCGGTCATTCCCAAATAAAACATAGTTTTCAATTAGAGAGTAAGGTAGACTGGATCCATTATGTTTGAAAAAATGAAATACAAATTGAGATACGCCTTTTAAGCTTCGAAAGGGTGTTATTGTTCTAAGAATTTCTTATTCTTAGCAAAATTGTTCAAAGAATTCTCTTTCATAGTTTAATTCGGTCCTATGTTTCTTATTATCCAGTCACACGGATATATCCATTTCTTTTTTTTCTTCAACGGCTTTCAAACACACAAAATAAGGCAATAAATCTAATCCAGAAAACAGATCGTTTAGCAGCTAAATCGTTACTCGATGTTGGAAAACTTTTATTACTGGATGTTTCCTGTACGTCCTTCTATTTTCTTCAGCTCCACCGAGATCTTCCCATATCCCTTAAAATTACTTCATTCTTTGTATTTGCTCGGTCGAATTATAAGCTCTGTAGCTCTCAGAATATTCAAATTCTGCATACTCCAAGAGTGAGATCTGATTACAAACCCTTATTTGCGTGTTATATTTTATGAAACACGATTCTTGATCCTTGAGAATGCCACTCGTGTGGCACCTTCAAAGGAACTGTCCATTCAACTGTCCAAACTGTCCAACTGTCCAAACTTGAAAGCCGACTTAAAATATGATTCACAGGCCTGAATATAGTTGCTTATAAAACTGAGACATTCCAAATTCGAAGGCAGAACTCAACTCCCTACCAAATTGTGTTTGTCTTTCACATTTTGCAATTTATTGTATCCACCTCTTAAAATAGTTGACATACACACAATTTACAGGAATCCAGCAGGAAAATAACAATGTAATTGCATCTTCGCTTCGGTCAGGCAGATTGAATTCGTTTTCCTAGCCCATCTTTGGAACTAAATCAAGCATCTTGTACGAGAATAGAGGTAGCATATAAGAAGCATCCACATATTGGTGTAAATAGGTATCCGTTAGTAGTGCATTCAGATTTTAAGAAGCAATTGCAAGTTAAGAACCTGAGGAGGGTTAATTTCCTTCTTCAATAATCGTTTTCATTCCTTTTAAAGTGGTAGTTTGGAATTTAATCACATGGATATTATTAACCCCTCTTCAGAGAAACCTTAAAAGAGCACACACCTGCCAAGTTTAACTCCAAAATTCGAGTCTTCACTACGCAGTGATTATGACAGACAAAGGTATATTTTACTTATAGTGGGGTTTGATTAAAAACCAATAGGCTTAGAATTAATGCTTTTAAGATGTGAATGACAAGGTTAAATGAAATAAAGTGAGTTTACTGTAGATATGTACAACAATTACGTGTTCCAACACTGATATCAAATAATTGTACCGTACAAGCAAAGCAAGGTGAAGCAACTACTTACATGCAAAAGCTCTTAGTCGTGGGTGTGGTGAAGATGTTACAAGCTCATCGTAGCTACTTTCCAAACTTTCTGACTGTACAGAAATATTGTGTCTAAAATCTAAGAAAAGAAGAAAGCCATCACCATGGAAAATACCAAAGATATAAAATATTTTTACATTTATTTGCAAGGTTATATACGAAGTATTTTGAAGCTATAATTATACCCTTCTGTGGTTGACTGCAAGGTAGAAAAAAACAGAAATGATCCCATAATTAAGCACCACTTGTGGATCAGACTCCCATCTTGTTCGACTCAGATTCACAGTAATTCAGACTCCCATTAACTCAGGCTGGGGTAATTGCAAGTTTTTTTTTATGAAGTTTCATACCTTATGGAAACTTATGAGTTTTTGTTTGTTTAGTTTTTCATTAAAAAAAAAGCTATATCATAAATTTTAGGAAAAGATGGAACACAATTAGATAGAGATTTAGGGGATAGGATTTCGTCTTTTGTGGAGGTAAATGATTTTGGCAATGGATATTGATCAGACTCATGATCACTCAATCGATCACAAAAATCTTCCAGTGTCAGAAAAGATGATATCAAGCTCTCCAGAGCCCAACAATTAGAAAAAAAAAACGAAGCGTTTATTATCTCTATAAATTTACTAGATTTGCTAAGTTTTACATCTGAATTTATATTTTGTCACCTGAATTAGCTACAAGAGATATATAACTAGTGATGAAGATGATGAAAAGGGGACTTGTTTGAATCAGCATGGCCGTGCTGAACTCAAGTAATGACTTTCCGAAAAAAAAAGACAACTTCACACGCAAGAATAAAAAGAAGTAACCGTTAGTATCTGACTTTTTCTTTTATCAATTCGTGGCAAAGACTTAATCAAAGGCTTTGAAACAAGCTAGAATTCAGCAGGTTATAAAGGACTTATTCGAATACACGGAAGGTGTTGAACCAAGGAAGTATAGATTAAGAATGGAAAAAATAGGGAGGAATTAGAATAGGGAGGACAAAATCCATGGTGCATATCGATGGCACCGGGAACACAGCTGTGTTTTCACCTTCGAGTTTGGTTTTTGTTAATCCCAGTGACGAAGAAAAAACCCTTTCCTTTTTCCATATTATTGGTTTCATGCAACAGCAAACACAATCCAAATTATGTGATTTTATGGAAAATAAAAAGATTGATACTCTACGAATCAGTTTCTAGGAAGTTTTAACAAGTTTGATGATAAATTCTTGGGTAAGTTTCTACTTGGGTAAGTATATATATATATATATATATATATATATATATATATATATATATATATATATATATATATATATATATATATATATATATATATATATATATATATATATATATATATATATATATATATATATATATATATATATATATATATATATAATTATATATAATTATATATAATTATATATATATATATATATATATATATATATATATATATATATATATATATATATATATATATAATTATATATAATTATATATAATTATATATAATTATATATATAATTATATATATATCAAATCACAGGTTATTCCCACAAAATAAAGCAAAGAATCGAAATAGAATTGTAGATTAAAGCAGAGAGCATGCAATTAATTAAGAGTGCATGTCACGCCACCATATGGACAAATATAAACTAACCGTTCTGCAACTGATGTTGAATTCGATTCATCTCCAATCTAGATGGCGTCAATTGAACTGCGATTTTGTGTCTGAAATCTATTCATATAAATTTATGATAAGAAGCAATTTATGGTTTACCAACATAAAACAAATTTTCTCTGAAATGTTTCTAAATTGTTTTATTGCAATAAAAGGGAAATATTTAGATATATAATCAACATTTATCAGGTGTACTTGTTAGTGCAAATGTACCTGTCTAATCATTTTAAGCTTTGGCTCAGCAGGAAGACAAACAGGAGAAATAGATAGGATCGAGAAATACAAGAATAGAGAACTAAGTGATAACAAGATGTAATGATTTTCTCAACTGTTAGAATAGATCCAACAGTTTAGTAACTTGATTTAGTTATACAGTGGATATTCAAATTTACTTGAAAAAAGAAGAAAAACTGAAAAGAGTGAAGCCGAAAAAAAAAATTACAGCACAAAAATGAAACGAAACGAAACGTCACAAGGATATATATACATATATATATATATATATATATATATATATATATATATATATATATATATATATATATATATATATATAATTATGTAATATACATAATAGTAAAATATTGTACTGGCACGTTAATAAATTGAGAGGGAGTAGTCAATCTGGACTTGTTCCAGTTAAAGATAGGAACGGTGCCACAATTAGTGATAAGAAAAGAGGTAAATAGAGATGGGCAGAACATTTTGAGAATTTGCTATACTGAGATAGAGTTGCAGGAGAAGATATAGAGGAAAATGAAAAAGTTTGTGATACCTTGGACGTGAAGAAAGATTTGTTTTGTGAGGAAGAATTAGCGACAATACTAAAAGGATTAAAAAATAATAAGGCTCCAGGTGCTGATAGTGAGGTAATTTATTTTCTTAGATATTGTGGTTATGAGGTTAGAAATAAGTTACTGAAGGTTATGAATATGATTTTTGAAAAAGGGGAGGTACCTAACGATTTTCGGAAAACCTTAATTAAGCCATTTTATAAAAAAGGTGATAAGAGTGAGTGTGGTAATTACCGAGGCATTAGTCTGGTCTCTTTAGGTAGCAAATTATTTAGTAATATAGTATTTTTAGACTGAAAGATGTTGTACACAAAGTTATAAGAGAAGAACAGCGCAGTTTTAGAAAAGGTAGAGGATGTGTCGACCAAATTTTCACTCTTAGGTTAATAATTGAGAAGTGTCTGGTCAAACACTTGTGGTCCTCAATTTTGTAGACTATAGAAAATCGTTAGAACTAATTGGCTCAAGAGCTCTAGCGAAGGTATTTTCCTTATATGGTACACAAGGCAAATACCTTAAAGTAGTTAGGGGTCTATACAGACATATGCCTGTCGTGGTTAAGGTAAGAAAGAAGGGTAATAGCCTGTTTCGTGTTAAATCAGGCGTTAAGCAGGGTTGTGTTCTATTCCCCTTCATATGGATTATTTTGGTGAACTTTGTCTTAAGGAGTACAGGAAAGGCAATGGGAGACCACGGAGTCAAAGGAGGACGAAAAATTCTCCTGGACTTAGACTATGCTGATGATTTAAGCATCCTAGATGAAAGTGTAAGCAAAATGAATGAAATTATAGAGGTATTGCAAGTTCAGGGTGCTAGAATAGGTTTGAAAATTAATGTTAAGAAGACTAAGTCGTTGAGACTAGGAATAAGTGAAGGTCAAAAGGTGACGTTGGGTAACGAAAAGATCGATCACGTGGACAGCTTCACTTCCTTCAGTAGTATTGTTAGTAGAGAAGGTGGGAGCAGTGAAGATGACAGTGAAATAGTGAAGTAGAATAGCCAAGGCTCAGGGTGTTTTTTTCACAGTTAAAAAAAGTTTTGAAAAATAGGAAGATAAGTCTACAAACCAAGATTAGAATAATAGTTAAGTTTTGACCACTGATGACAGTGGTCAAATATGGCTCTGAAGCATGGGTACTCCGAAAAGTGGATGAAAATTTGCTAGATGTTCTCCAGAGAAATTGCCTACGGACTGTTCTCGACACCCGGTTGACTGACCGTATTTCAAACAGTAGGCTGCACGAAAAACGTGGTTCAATCCCGCTTTCTAGGGCTATAATGAAAGAAAGGTTGAGATGGCTAGGGCACATTGGGCGGATGAAGGATGACAGATTGTCGAAGATTGTCCTTTTTGGCCAGCCGTCTAGGGCTAAACGGAAAGCAGGTTCTCCTCGTCTGGGGCGGGAGGACGTCATAAAATCAAAGAAAGATTTAAAGGAAATGGGAACTTCCTGGGAGGGTGTAAAAAGAGAGGCTTTGAATAGATTGGGATGGAGGAGCGTGCGTAGCTGTGTTGGCCTCAGTCAGCTTGGTGCTACGGTGAGTTTTTAGTAGTAGTAGTACAAGGAGCTAAACAGTTTTCAGTTAAATGAGAGGTTCGATGTTTTAAAAAACAACCTGGAAAAAACTTGTAGAAGCGCCTGAACTGCCCTTTATCCTACCAATTGGAACAGAATGACATATTACAAGACTGCCATATTTTCCTATAATATTAGTTAGTTATGGAAATGATTTCAATATATTAGTGATGGAGACAGGTCAGCATCTTAAAATTCTAAGTAGAGCACACAAACAAAAGGTATATAATACAGTTGTCCGTCTTGTATATCATGCAATGTTAAAAAAAAGGGGCCAGGCATTAGGCGTGCCTTGAAGTTATCTGTAATGATGGTACTGTGCCTTGGAAGACAGTGTTGCAATGCTTATTTAACGTTCAGTTTATTCAAATGATCAATACATGGCTCATAAACAATATCTACTTGAGGATCAACTGGTAAATAATCAAAAGAAAATTCAAACTTATTCCACATGTTCTTTTTAATTCGCTTGAATATCGTTCGAAAAGATTAATTGTTCAGATTAAGCAAGCAATATTTATGAAAACATTTTTGGAAGAAAAAGAAGACAGACGAGCACAAGCACCAAATTTATCGGTTACCAAAAGATTGCTCAGTTGAATACCTGTATCGCAAACTTTTGTTGAACTTCAAAAATAAGCTTATCTTGTTTGATAGTGCTTGATAGAAGCTTCTCATATCATTCAAATGCGCTCAAAGTAGACTAGTAGCGTAATCGACTTTTAAAAGAAAGAAAGACTAGCATAAAATTTCCTCTTGGAGCTTAAGATTTTTAGATATGAGAACTTCGATTTAAGAGCAACAGAAGTAAAAAAAAAAGAAGAAAACTCACCAGTAGGACAGGATATTTGTGGAGGGCTCTCCTTGCGAAGCAAGCGCAATCGGCTCTTTTTAAATTTCCCCTTTCGTTTGTTCGGTTCAGGTACATCAGGTGATGAGATTTTGGCTTGTTGATTGATCATAACTCGCAACTCCCTCTCAAGCAAGTTGATTTCTCTTTCGGCTAATTCTTTTTCTGAGAAAAAAAAACAACAAAATGTTTATAAATTCTGTGAAATTAATGCAAGAGATAATTTAAACGGAGGGTGAGGGTGAGAAGACCTAAAAAGTGCATTTTAGGTCACTATTTTTTCAATCGTTCTGATTCAGGAACTTTCTAATCAATATTAAACTGACTTTCCAGTTTGCAGGTATAGGATACTGTGGAAACAGAGCCTTAGATGATCTACTAATTCATTTATTAGTCAAGTCGTTGGAGTCTACTTGGCATTGAGTTGACATGCTGAAAGACATTTAAAGCAACCCATCGATTTCAAAGAAAGGAAAACATTTGTGGATCAATTCATCAATATAAACATTTAACTCAGATTTATGCCTTAAAAAAATATAAATAATTGGGTATAGCCCAAGAAATTTTAAAATAACAGTAAGTGGTTGAAACAATTTGCACCGTTTGCATAAAGAGTCTGCCAACATACATGTAACACTGCTGCGGTTAAGGTAGGAAATGAGGTTAGCAGCTGGTTTTGTGTTAAATCAGGAGTTAAGCAGGGCTGTGTTCTATCCTCATTTATATGGATTATTCTGATGGACTTTGTTTTAAGGAGCACAGGAAAGGAAAAGGAAGACCACGGAATCAAATGGGGAGGAAAAAGTCTCCTGGACTTAGATTATGCTGATGATTTAAGCATCCTAGATGAAAGTGTGATCAAAATGAATGAACCTTTAAAGCTATTGCGAGTTCAGGGTGCTAGAATAGGTTCAAAAATTAATGTTAAAGACTAAGTCACTAAGGCTAGGAATAAGTGAAGATGAAAAGGTGACGTTGGGTAACAACAAGATTGATCAGGTGGGCAGCTTTACTTACCTTGGTAGTATTTCTAGTAAAGATGGAGGGAGCAATGAAGATGTTAAAAGTAGAATAGCCAAGGCTCAGAGTCTTTTTTTACAGTTAAAGAAAAGTTTGGAAGAATACAAAGATAAGTCTGCAAACCAAGATTAGAATATTAGAAGCTACAGTGATGAGAGTGGTCAAATATGGCTCTGAAACATGGGCGCTCCGAAAAGCGGATAAAGATTAGCTAGGTGTTTTCCAGAGAAATTGATTACAGATTGTTCTGGGTACCCGGCTGACTGACCGTATTTCGAACAATAGGCTGTGTGACAAATGTGGTTCAATACCGCTCTCTAGAGCTATAATGAAAGAAAGGTTGAGGTGGCTAGAGCACGTTGTGCGGAGGAAGACTGACAAATTGACGAAGACTGTCCTTTCGGCCAGCCGTCTAGGGCTAAGAGGAAAGCAGGTCGTCCTCGTCTGGGGTGGGAGGACGTCATAAAGAAAGATTTAAAGGAAATGAGAATTTCCTGGGAGGGTGTAAAGAGGAAGGCTTTGAATAGATTGGGATGGATGAGGAGGGTGCGAAGCTGTGCTGGTTTCAGGCGGCTTGGTGCTGCGGTGAGTTGTTAGTAGTTAGTAGTAGTAGTAATTTGGAAGTAATTAATCCTGTATATTTTAATCCGGCATTTACATAGCATCATTACAATAAGGATGATGAAAAAATTCGCCAACCAGTCCCTGTTCTTCCTGATACTTATAAAAAAGGAATTTCGAAATTGAAAAACATATGTTTATCTTCTTTTCAGTTTTGGCATATTCCAAACATATGAATTTTATAAGGATGCTAGCTACCAATAGGAAGATAACCTAAAGGAAAGCTTACTTAAAAGGGGAATTCTCCCTCCTTAAGAGTGCAAGTTTCTTAACAAGATACGCATTCGTAAAATGCATTTCAAAAAGCAAAGTTTGTCTCGTCTGCGCATTTCACATTTCTGATTTTATGGATCCAGAGTTAACCCACACATACGTGTAACCATGGTTCAATCAGAAAATTACAAAAGGCAATAGTTGTTAATTAGATATAAATAATCAATTGGCTGTCAATGTTTCCTTCGTCTAGATTCCTTAGTCGCCCAATGATATCTGAGTTATTCAACTCAACAAATTGCTCTACAGTATAACAAAGTAAACGTCATGAAAAATCGGATCGTGAATAAGCCTAGTTTATACGGGAGAGCCTTTTAACTGTTTGTAACGTTTGATGGGATCATTTTTCGTACAAAACACGAAATATTTTCCAGAGAAAATTCAGACATGCCATAATTTACAGGAGTTGCCATTTGAAACTTTAGAGCTGCCAAAGTACGGTCATCAAGGTAGTGCTATGGTGCCTTCTAGATTGCTTTTTTTACTGTTCCCTAGAGCCCAATGACTGATTACTAAAAACGAAGACACCACCTAAAACGCACGTTTTTAAGTACTTTACAATCTCAAGATAGCTGCTATGGTTTAAGAATTCAGGAACATTCTGCAGGCTTCAACATATGCATAAACAATGAAGAAAAAATGAAACATGAAAGAATCAGAGTATTCACTACCAGTGCCATTATAGGAGCCTGCAGACCCCAGAACAGAACCATGGTGATGAAGAGATCCCTATACTGGTGTCTTGGGGGCTCAGGACGGTGATCCGTATACTTACACGACTCTTGTGTAGCTATGACTGATATTTATGTAAGTGCCTCACCCGCATGCAAATTGTTTGTTTACATGGTCTAATTGTATTTTAAAAAGCTCTTAGATCGAAATCCGAAAAGTACTTGAATACCAGTAGTTACCATACAAATTATAAGGTTATATCATATTGTATAAAGAGTAATCATATCATACAAAATAACACCATATTTTTTTTTCTTTAATTGTTGACAAGAAACAGTTTTTTGTTCCTCTTCCATATATGGAATCAAGGACAGATTTCATTTCAGTAGCTCATAATTCACATTTGGAAAGTCATGTCACAACCTGCATCATCAAGTTGTTAGGTAAATGAATAGGAATGTTCAGTGGAATTAGAAAATTTTTACCTCGTTTTCGAAGGTTTTCCTCAAATATTTTCTGTTGAAGTTGAGCTTTTCGCAGCTCTTCCTCTCTGCATCTCAGATCTTTTTCTTTATGGCGAATATCCGAGAACTGGGCTTCGATTTCTTGTTTCCAATTATCTTGAAGCATATGAAAAGATTCCTTTGGGGTCTGAGCAAAGGAATGAACTATGTCATCGAGATACTTCAAAATGCTCTCAAAAGTTGGTCGATCGTGAGGGTCAGAATCCCAACAGGCTGAAATAATTTTAACAAATTAAAAATCAACTACAGAACAATAATCAAGACAGAGTTTTGGAGAAAGGAAGTGTAAATTTTCCGAATTTAAATCCTATGCAAACTGTTAATAACCATATTTAAAGGGATAGGAAACGACATCATGATACTTACGAAAATAGCTGAAGTTTGATCTGCAAAAGTGAATTTGGTTTAACTTACTTTATAATTCAACCTATATATTAAGACAATAAGATGAGTTAAACTCATTTTGCAAGCACTGGTACTCATTTCTCGTCGACTGGAGATTACAAAGACCAAGGGTATATTTCTGATATCTTCCAGAGGATAAGAAAAGTAGTCGAAGAGAATACGAGAAGTGTACTTTTTTATGATAAATAGGACATGGGGTAGAGAGTTTGTTTACCTTCTGTCTTAACATGAACTATGGCAAACTAAATACAAAAAAAGCGGTTTCAAAAGGAAGTAGATGTAACTTTTCCCATCTATAATGATTCCAGGGAACTCTCATGGAAACTTGAAGTCTGAGCTAAAAACTTACCACTTGAGGATAGGCTATAGACCCCTCCGCCACCTTAAACAAAGACATCAACATGCCCTACTTCTTTATTATTAAGTGTGGGACTATGTCACACTGTGAATAGATTTACAAAGTTTCAAGTGAAATCTATTTGCTGAAATAAACATTACAAGAGAGAAACTGTTGATTTTGCATGGACCCGGTACTGTATATGTTACAGAGTGACTTTTGGCAGTGTGCCCACTGAGACTGAGAGATTCCATGCACAGCTTTTTCATAGTTTTACACAAATGTAAACGTGCTCTTTGAATAGCTACTAAAGCTGCTTGTACTGTATCTTCAAGCTTCATTAAGGTCATATCAGGCTTAATTCCAAGTAGATTTTGAAAAATACCTTAGTTGTATTCTCATAAAAATCTCTTTTTTTGGTATTTTCCTTTAAAAAATTGAGAAAACAAGAAAATCCCCACCCTACATTTTCGCGAAGCGGTGCCACAGTTTCTTTATATAAACATTCATATTCATTTTAGGAACTTCCTTCAACAAGACCTCTCTAAAGATGGCCTAATCAGTTTCCTAGTCCTCTCCATTTTGAAAATGGCACCCAAAAGCAGCTTTTTGGGATTCATGTGACACTTTGATCTGGCACGATCAGTACCAATTAAAAAGAAGCACATAGATGTAAACCGTAGGTTTTGAGCGAGTCTTCAACCATCTCTTAACACCCGCCCAGTAATCCACTAGCGGAGAAAAGACATATCTACTACTTATGCTAGAATACAGTTTAATCATAAATTCGTTCGTTTGTGCATAAACAATACTAATTTAAAAATTTAACCATAGGCCTACCGTGAAAAAAATGGGGTAGAATAGTAACAATGCTAGTTGGCAGTTTTCATGGCCAAGTAAAATTTGTCGGCAGATTTTGAAAGTTGTTGACAAACTTGGCCGCTTTTGGAATTCTCTTTAATTCTACTACTGGCAGCTTTGGAACTTATTCAATAGCCGCCACAGGCATTTACAAGTGGCAATAGAAACAATTGTAAAATGAATGAATATACACTTAACATGCAGTTTAAGCTTATAATATACAAAAATGAAACTCCATATTTTTGGAAGTCAATTTGCTATCCTGAAATAGGTTTTTGTTGGATCACCGAATGCAGTTTTACTTATCTACTGATTTTTAGAAATGACTCAAGTATTGCCATGTTGCGTAGTACTCTTCTATCCACAATTTCGGGCGATGCAGCTTCCATACAAACATGCGCAGTCCCAAATACTATTTCAGTTCACATAAATTTTATTTTGCGATTGATCTCCTCAAAATGGATTTTTCCTCTGCTGAACAAATAGTACAACTTCACTGAAAAAAACTTGAATTTGTAGTTTGTGCTAGTCAGTGAACTAATCGACCAAAACAGGTGACACCATGGGAGTTCCCAAAAAGGCCAAATCCCTCAATTGATTATTCAATTGATCTCCATTTCTGCGTTTTCCTAGCAGGTATACTGAAATATTTCGAGGAACTGCCCATTCCTACTTGTGAAACAGGATAACATTCTTCCATTTAATCTAAAGAACAACATCCTTGCTTAATTATAGTGCATGTTTCAATTAGATTAAAAACCTTAATATTCGAGGCAAGAATTGAACAGCTATTTTTTCTTCTGCTTTTTCTTAGATTGCTGGAAAAGTAGTTGTCCGCTTTTAGTCTTCATTCGTTTATACATATCTCTAGTTGAAGCTCTATAAAATCACTTGACCAATCATGATCAATTTGGCTGTGATAATTTGTAGAGTTTATAACAGGCAATACTTGATTATCTTTTAGTGTGTTGTTACCTTTTTAGGTAAAAAGGTGAATGCAGAATTAGATCTTCTAGGATGTTTTGTGACCTATCAAATTGAACAGACTAACTAATTTTTATATCAAGGAAATCTGTTCAAAGAAGCAGAAGATATCCCTCTAAAGATTTGATCTGTTTTGACAGTGGCATTTCTATTAGGGTGTTGCATGAACTATTCGATATGTAGTATTTGAGGTTTCTTTGGAAAATTATCTGCTTTGGTATTTTCATTAAACTTTTCACTTATCTTAGCTTTTGATCTTACGAACAGGCAAACCTAAGAATTTTCATACCTTTTTTTAAAGACTTCAACGTTCAAATATTTTGTAAATATATGGAATGGTAAAGTCTACAATAAAAAGATACGAAATAATCGCTAGGTGTGTCCATTGGTCTTTAATTGCTTTTTATATCTTTAATATATCTTTAATTGCTATCTTAGATGAGTGATAACTAGTACAATCCATCAATGGCTCTGATGAACTAGCTTCCTCATAAAAGTTCCGATATACAACCCCAAGCAAAGCTGCTTTAACTACTCCATTTCAGGCATTTCCTCGTTCAAGTTATCAGAACAAGCTTGGGCACATACATTTGTTTTGTCTCCTTGACAAACAGTGGCCCAAGAAAAGAAACCTTCTCAGAAAGGGATTAGTGATGAAGCTGGAGAAGACAGTCATTGGTGTCAAATCAAAACCAGCCTTTAAATGAAGCACTTGGTTTTTGGTGGTTCTATAGCACGTCAAATTAGCGCAATTCCGAATCCTCTGACAATCTGCTACGTGAGTTTCTGAAGTCTCAAGATTAAGCCATACATGAAAGCCCTCCAACTTTAGATCAGAAGATCTAAAGTCAAAACAAATTTGTCCTATTCTCGGGGATGGTCAGCAAATATATGGTCAAGATTAAAAAGTTCCGTCATATTTTACCCATGCCCTGATAAAAACTATATTTGTGCTTCCAATTATGTGTTCAATTAGCAGGCCTACATCAGAATCAGCACAATAAAAAAAAAACACACAAAAAAAAAACTGGGCCTAAACTCCACTTGAAAAGAAACTTGATACCCATACATCTTCATTTATGAAAAAAAAATATTCCTTTTTAGGCGACATAAAACTCCAATAAACATACTATACATCAGCCATACATGAAGCAGAGCTTGGAGGAAAGAACATAAACATCTTACCTGACATAATTTTTTTCCAGGATAGAGGTGAAGTTGTTGGTATTGGCAGCATTAGTTTATTGACAGCCACTCCATAAGCAATGGCTAAGGCATCAATTCCTTTATAAGGTACTTCTCCAGTCAAGAGTTCCCATAAGACAACCCCAAAGCTAAAAAGTGAAAATAAAAATGTGTTTGTGCAGTCAAAGGAATAAAACTCCATGATTAAATAGAAGAAGAGCAGAGCAAGTGACTATTTATAAATGTCAGATATTATCTTAGTTCAAAAGCAAATAAAGAGGTGCATAAACAGATGTTTCTATGGTCTGTTGACACAACTATCTTGGGAATCAGCTTCTTTGTTGTCAGGCCTTAATGAAAGGAGAAACAGTGGCTCCTATGGGGGAGGGGAGGAGAAAGAGGGAAAAGCCTCTCCCCTAGACTTTAAAAGTAACTTATGTTGTAGCCTATCTTAATTTTTTTAAGTAAGAAACATCATTACCCCTTCCCAAAATTTCGTTAATTGACTTTCCTAAGAAGAGAGGGAGGCCCCCTTCATATTGTTAAAAGAGCTCCTCTTTCTCTCCCAGGACCTCCTGGGAGATTTGAAACCTCCTTTCTGTGGTTTAATATTAAAGTCGACCAAACCTTCTTTTGCTCATTTTCAAGTAGCTAACAAACTGAATTCAAGCTTTTTTTATTATGCTCATTAGCTGAACAATTTTGAAATGACCAAATGCTAGAGGAAGTTGCAAAAGTGCTAACAAAATTCGATTTTGTGTCAGAGGGAAAGTAAATCAATTCCATTAGTCTTTGATTTGTTATTCTCAGGTTTTAGCAAAGAAGTTAATCACATTTTTAATTGAAAATTACTCTATTTTATGAGAGACCAGTTACAACCCTAGATCATATAGACTTTTAGTACTATTTATTTTGTATCATGAATATTTGACTTCAAGTACTGCAGATGAATGGAAGCAAGATTGGTTTGTTTATTGCAGATTAAGACAAAAAAAACCATTCATGTACCAAAATTTCCATCTTTTTAGAAAGGAGATACCCCCTTCTTCTTTGTGAATATATTTATATCTAAATACTTTGTTTCAGAGTAAATTATGATTGTATTAACCCTTAACAGCTTTTGTACTTTTAGTAGAAAAAAGTTGTTATTTATGTATTTAAGCTCCTCCAATTTTTCATGAAATTTCAATATTTATGTCTCCTTATTCTTCATTGTCTCATACCTGCAAATACTTTTTTGCCTATCCTGGCATCTCCATTGAATTGTCAGACAGAATAGAGGCAGTCCAAAAAAGGGGCCTAAGAATTATCTTCAATGAGGGTAAAGTGCCTTATATTTCCCTTCTTTGGAGAGTCAATCTAGTCACCCTTGAGGAAAGGGGAGCAAAAATGTACTTGCGTTTCGCTATCAATGCCCTTCATGACCCTCAGACAACAACCCTTTTCCCTAGTCAATATTCAACCCCTCGACCCAGCCTCTCGCATTCTGCTTCAACAAAAATCCCCCTTCTTGCCCCAATAAAATTTTCACTGAAAGAGATAGAAAACTTTCATCCCGTACATAGTTGACATATTCAATCAGCAAACCTTATCACCCCTCCCTTCTTACTCCCTTTTTACCTTATAATTTTAATGTTCACTTTGGAAATTTCAAGCTTTCTATTTTTTAGTTGCATAAATAAATTGCTTTTGTTTTAATTATTTTATTCCCTTATTAGTTTTACGAGTTTTCATTGTTTTGACATTTTGCTGATTTGGCATTGACTTTTTAATTTTTTATGAGTTTTAACCGGTTTTTACATTTTTACGAAATTAAAATTGATCCTTTTATAATTTTTTCATTGTTGTTTGTTTGTTTTTGGTTCTTTCTTGTTTATTGAGGCTAAAGTACGATTTCGGTCCATTTGGGCTTGTGATAGCTGTTTTTCAGTAATAAATTTTGTCTTATCTTATCTTAACTACAGAAGAGTTGAGGTCAGAATCCATTTCTCCTTTAGATAAACAAGATAAATTCTAAATATTTTCTTTCAGATAATCTCTGATCATTTATGTTGCAACATAAACATGTAATTCCATTAAATAAGAAAAAAGGTGCTCGAGAAAAAGAATAAACAAATACTAAAATCATAAATAAGCAGGAGCAATTCTAACTTTAACAAGCGAAAATTAATATGGATAATTAAATGAAACTTAAGAGAACCAAAAATGGAAAAGAGCTATGAAGTCAAACTTAAAATGGACAGAAATTGCCACAAATAGAAAATGGGGTAGTTGTTCCTTCTTAATCCCAATAACAGCTAGAGTGTCTTTGTACTTTATTCAAAAACAAAATGAAACTTTGGGTAACCAAAAATGGAAAAGAGCTATAAAGTCAAACTTAAAATGGACAGAAATTGTCACAAATAAAAATTGGGCAGCAAACAAGTTGCTTTGAAAATTGCCAAGTGGTTTTAAGCGTTAAACCTGAATAATTTTTTTATATTTCTGATTGAAATAAAAATTAGTGACGAAATTTGAAGTGTTAAAACAAGACTAATTTTCACAGATCCCTCCTTTCTAAGAATTTTTTTTTATGACACTTGATTACTATTTTGGAAATTTTGTAAAAAAAAAGAAGAAAAAAACGTAAGATAAGATAAGATTTATTGCTGAAAAATGGCTATCACAAGCCCAAAAGGGCCGAATTCGCACTTTAGCGTCAAATACAGCGAACAAACAATCAAACAACAACAGCAAATTATAAAAGGGTCAAGTTCAAATACTTAAAAACGTTAAAAACAAAAACAAAGTACAAAGTAAACTCATAAAATTAGAAGGTCAATGTCGTCAGCAAAACTATAACAACGTCAAACGTCAGCAAAAAAAAAAAAAAAAACATAAGTTAGTTGGTGACTAAAAAAAAAAAATATAAAACCCCCAAATTTTCAAAATGGGCATTAAATTAATAACTATGAGGTAAGGAGTGATTGAGGGGGGGGGGGGCAGCGGAGAGTCAGTGTTTGAAAATGTAAACTATTTAAGGGATAAAAGTTCTTCTAGATCTTTCCGTGCAAACTCTTATTGGGGCGAGAAGGGGGATTTTTGTTGACACCGACCGCGGGCGGCGGGGTCGAAGGGGTGAATATTGACCGGGGAAAAGGGGAGTTGTTCGAGGGTTATGAAGAGCATTGTTAGCAAAACGCAAGGTAATTTTTGCTCTCCTTTCCTTAAGGGTGACAAGGTTAGCTCTCCTAAGAAGGAAAATATAAGGTAATGTACCCTCATTGAAGATAATTCTTAGGCACCTTTTTTGTGCTGCCTCTATTCCGTCCGACATTTTAACGGAAATGCCAGGATGCCAAACAGGAAAGGCGCACTCAAGGGTTGGGCGTACAAATGACAAGAAAATCCTCAAACAGTGTGATTTATAATATTAAAATTTATAGAGGAGCTTAAAGAGGGAATATACAGCATGTGTATGTTTTAAGATTTCATTAATGTGGCAATCCCATTTTAAGTCGCTTGAGATGGTAACGCCCAGTAATTTCATAGCGGTAACGGCAATTTCAGAGGGGATGGGACAGGAGAAAGCAGGAGGAGTTTTAAGTAAATTAATAGTAAGAATAGTTGACTTTAAAGGGTTGACTTTCATATCATCAGTGAGAGGTTTGGCTGATATCGATTCCAACATGTATATTGGGTTGCTTTTGGAATTTTTGGAACATGTCGCGAAGACATTTAGATCATCAACGAATATCCATCTATCCGGGAAATAAACACCAAGGTTATTTATCATTGTAAGAAATAAAATTGGACCTAAGAGGGTTCCTTGGGGCACACCTTTATAAATTGGGAGGGGATTAGAATATACATTCAGGTATTTCACGACTTGCGTTCTGTTAGAGAGGAAAGACGCAATTATTCGAATTAAATTAAGGTCAACTTGAAAGTCATAAGATAGCTTTTCTAATAGTGTATTGTGGTGTATTAAATCAAAAGCTTTTTATAAGTCAACAGCGATAACATCGAGCCGGTTATTGGGATTTTCGAGTGTTTAACACATTGTGTCCATAAGGTGAACAAGATAGTGGGTAGTAGATGTAGAGCATAGGTTTCTGAATTGTCTTTGGTCAACATTTGGGATTATTTTTACTTTCAACCACTCAGCTAAAAAGCTTTCATATAACTTCGAAAAAACTGGAGTAAGAGTAATGGGACGGACACCATCAAAATCTTGATTTTTTAAAACGTGAAGAATATGTGCTGTTTTCAGTGAGGCACAAGCATAACTCTGACCTTTCGGGGAGTCTGAACAAGGTAGCAGCCTAGCCCTTATTTGGGGTAATTTCTGTTCATCTTAAGTTTGACTTTATTAGTTACTTCAGTTTTTGCTCATTCAGGGTTTGATTTACACATTCATAGTAATTTCAGTTTGTTTCAAGTTTGACTTAGGAACATTACTTAGGAGCGTGCTTTTTCTTTACTCTATGCTTCAATTTCATCTTATTTTTTAATTGACATGGATTAGTTTATGCTAACTGTTAAAATGTTTCTAATACTTTTTTTTTAACTGTTTTATTTTCAGAACTAAAATATTGGATTGCAACATAAATTTTATGCAAAATTTGAGAATACCATACAGTCAAATTTTCAATGAGATAAATTTCTCTCTACTATAAGTCAACAGAATTGTATTCGACTGTGATTAAACAAGAGTAAGTTGTTTATTCATTTAATTCCCCCAAAACTTCTCTGCTTTTTTCAGCTTACTTAAAATGATCGTATTATTTACACCATGCCCGCAAATATTCAGGGTTGGAGACAAATCCCCATGAAGATTGTTCCAAAAACCCCCCCCCCCTCTAGTAAAAAATATATTGCTAAAAAACACACTTATTTTATACTTTAAATACCTTCCATTCTTAAATTCAGATCCGTATCAATATATGCTTTGTCTACTTTTGTTGTTGAAATGTAACATGAATAATTCAGCAAAATGTGGCTAACTCGTAAAGTTAAAAGACCTTATTGACATGGAAAAAAATCTGGATATTTGGGCTTAAACAATTTCATCTTAAAAATTAAGGCAAGTAATACCAATCTTCAACCATTAAACAAAATGCTTTCCTGGGACTAGGAAATACAAAATTACATAACTAAAAGACAACCAGCACAATTTTAATACCCCCTTCTTGCTTGGCAGACCATACAAATATAAGCAAAACTGCACCCAACACAAAGAGTAGGGGGAAAGCTGCCCCCTATACTCCCTGGATCACTTATTAAACTGTAATAGAAGATAGAAGCACCAACAATTCAGGACATATTTTCGGCTAGACTGTTGATGCATTGATATCAAAACCAGCAGTCAATTATCATTGTGAATTTTCTCCACTTTTGTTTTATGGACTTATTGAAATGGACCCCTGAAAAGTTTAGGGGCCTTCATTGATAGCTGAAAATCAAGTTTCAGCACTTAGTATACATTTGTGGCATAACAAAGGACATGATGAACTTTAATAATAAAATCTATTCATCACTCATTTGCCGAAACAAGTTAGCTAGATTCGAAAGAATCAGAAAGGAAGTAAAATTAAGTGCTAAAAATAGTATGATTGACACTGAATGGCAATGATAGGTGACAGTTAAATGGAGAAACGGAAAGGGAAAGTACCTCCATACATCACTTGCTTTAGAAAAAGTAGAGGATTTAATAACTTCAGGAGCCATCCAAGCATATGTTCCAGCAGCTGACATTCTGGTAGTTTGGTTCATTTCTCGAGCCAGACCAAAATCCGTGATTTTCAAAGTTTTAAATTGCAAATCATCACCTTCAACTGGCTCTGCAATCAGCACTGAAAGATTTTTATATATTAATTTTATGCTCAAGAAAATAATGATAAGAAATGTGACTTTGCAAAAGCTATTCAACTATTAGTGATGGTAGGCTGGTAGTTTGGTAGGCCAAAATGATTAAGCATAAGAAGCCCTTAACAGTATCAGAAATTAAAAATAATACAAGACAAAGTGATTTTATGGTCAATGTGGGTATGTTCAGGCAGGGACTTCTTGAGAATTTCAAGAAAATTTGTATGAATTAGTTTCCCAAAAAACTTGTTCAGGAAATAATTGACTAAGGGAACTTGAGAAAACTTTAACAATTCTCAGTTTCTTACAAAATCCACACAGATTTTTCAAATATTTCTTTAGTAAATTCCATGCAAACTTAGCTGTTAAAAGAGGTTATATTAAGACCCGAGTTTATCCTTGGGGATTCCTTGAGGTATTTGTAAGTTTTAGTTGATTTTCTTCTCAAGAAGATTGCTAAGAGATCTCACGAGTTTTATCAAGAAACCTAAAAAAAGCCTCCTACTAAATTTTTGATTTCTCAAAAATTTACAAGCATTTCTAGATAAAAGAAATTTTAGTTTGCATTTTTTGTTTTCTTTCAATAGCTTAGTGGTAAAATAAAACGCTTACAAATATTTTATTTTTAGCACAAATTGTATCTGTAAGCTTGGATTAATCTTAGAAGACCCTACTGAGTACAGTTGTGAATACAATTTTTGAATTGTCAAGCTTGACCATGTCATATGGTTCCAAAGATCAATCCAAGTGGGAGGATTTTAGACCAATGCTGATTTATCCCAAAATAAGGTTTATATTATCCAAACATTTGTCCTTCAAAATCTATATTAAGAAAAATATATTGTCAGTTGTTTTTCCAAACTTCCTAGAAGGCAGGACTATACATATACACAATTAAAGTCATTTGAAGAGGCTTTTAAATCATTTATACTATATCAAATTGAAAAAAAACAAGACATTCAAAAAAAGATATAAAACTAACAACGATTAGAATTAATGCATGTAAAAAGTAAAACCGAAAAAAAGTACTACTTTGAATGAGGAAACAAAGCTAAAACAAGCAGAAATTATACCAAACAATGAAGTCAGACTTAACTAACTTTTCATAAATAAGTGTGATGTCCCTGTCCCTTCAAATCCTCTGAAAATAGGATAGTACTTCCCACACAAATAATAGCATCATCTTGCATAGGAAGACCAAAATAGTGTTTTGAACATTATGAAAAGCATGTAGATATAGGTATATAAAACTCAGTACTTCTTTTAGGATCTTAACAAAAAATTGATTTGTGAATTTAAACTATAGTAATTATTGAAAATTTTTGAAAAGCTAGTGTTGTTTCATCTCTCAGGTCAATGTTATAATTGTCTCCTGGAACTAAACATTATTTGGCTTATCTCACAAAGTGCACATCTCTATACCATTGTGCACTATTTCTTTAGAAAAAAAAAATCAGAATCAATTTTATTTCATTTTAGTTCTTAGTTCAGGATAACCAAAGTTATTATTTAAACCACAAACTATTTCTGGTGTTTGAGCAGTAACTTTAATTTTTTAATTCAAACTAGAAAAATACCTAAAAAATGTTATATTAGTTTTGTTTTTTGTTTCATTTCATTGACTTGGTATATCATTTTATCAGTAGGACTTCACACTGAAAAGATATGGTATCAAGGGAACAAAATAAGAGAAAAAAAGAGCAAGAAAATCTTGAGACAAAATCGTGAGTTCTATTCAATCTTGAAGAAAATCAGGTGATTGACAAGATAATAAAAAACATTGATTTATAGCTAGCTGAGATAGCTGCACTACATATCCTGACTTTACATCATGAGTAGTTAGATGATAAAGAGAAGTTGGGAGATTTAGGAAGGAAGCTGGATGAAACAAGATCAAAAGAAAAGGAAAATGAAATTGGTAAAAAAAAGATGGTCAGAGAAACGATGCATAAAACAACGGTTTATAAGTAGGCCTAAGCCTGCTCAGAAAGACAACATTGAGATCCTAAAACTACTGAGATATGGCAATGCTTTTGGCATGATGAGGAACCAAGAATTAATCCTGGGTTTATTAGCAATTCTTTCAAATATGATAGAAATGCTCAATAGTGAAGTTAATTCTGAAACTGAAAAATAGATAAAAGCAAACAGCATTCAGAGATTATGTTTGAATGATAAATACATCATGACACATAATCCAAATCACTTAGCCCGTCATAAACAATTACAAAGATTAAAATCTGTAGGCAGTGAAATATCCCAGCTGAAAACTATTTCCAAAAAAAATAAAAAAATGTAAAAACAGTGTTGATGAGACCTGGTAGAGTCAGCATAAAGAAAGGTAGTGAGGATACGTTTGATGATTATGAAAATAGACAATATTGGTTTATACGAAAATGGTTTACAAAATTGCAATTCCTTGGCTTCTTTGATCCATTATGAAGAACTATAGATGTTGCTTAGATGTGCCTGCATCTTAAATTAAAAACTCTAGCTAAATATCTGGAATTCATTTGAAACAAATTAATTAAAAAGGAGCAAAACATTAATAATATTTAGTGTCAGTTAGACTAACCTGACTGTCTCAAATGTACCAGCAGATAAGTTTTGCCCCTGGGAGTTTAAGCAGTGTTTTACCTTTTCTACATATAATTATATTAAAAAAAAGAAGAACGAAGACAAGATTTTCAAGCCAAATATCTCATACACCCTCCATCCCAACTTCACCTACATAAAATTTGCCTCTTTTGAGTCATGATTATTCAGGGTTTATTTTGAAAATGACTCTTTAATGATTAAATGACAATATTTAAAAGCACTAGATTGCACAACTGGTCTGATATTTTATTATCTCAGCAATTCTGAGCCTTCTAATTATAAATCTGAGCCTAATACTACAATACAAATATTTATTAAAATTTTTAAGTAAACATTTCACAAATAGTAGATAAAAAAGCTATTTTTTACACAAAAAACAAGTGGATCAGAGTTTCTTAAGAAAAAGAAATAAGTTTAATATATTTCTGGAGTCAGTAAAGTGCTCAAAGAATGGGTAAAATATAGGATATGCTTCAGTAAAAATTAACAAGACATTAAAAGAAACTCAGGAAAATTCACAACATGAGACAAATTTAAGAGAAGTACCACCATTTCAGCAGAAAACTGCAAAGCCATCTTTGGTACTAGACAAAATATTGACAAAAAGAAAAGTTGGATCTTAGTTTCAAGGTTCTTTTTTTTATCTCATTTTTTTAAAATATTTGTTTTGCCAAATTTTATTAACTGGGTTTGGTTTTTATACACCATCTTACACAGGTTTTTAGTATATTTTTTTTTTTGCTTCACAATTTTTGTCTGCCAAAATATCTGTACTTTTCTTGAATATTTTACAGACATTTCCAGCAACTGCAGTCTTAGAGCTTACCATTTGAAGATTTCAAATCCCTGTGGATAAGTGAAATTGGTGCACCATTGTGTAGATAATGCATCCCTCGAGCAATTTGAACAGCCCAGTCAACCAGCACACTTGGTTTAATCTTCCTTCCAACCAATATCTTATTCAGAGGACCACCATGAGCATAATCCATAACTAAACACAAATTAGGAATTTCAATACATACTCCTTTTAGAGCAACAATATTCTCATGGCTTAAAACCCAAAAAACTTTGGCTTCCTGTAAGACATTTTCAAGGGTCATATTTATATCTTCATCAGGATCTTGACGGGCTGCTTTTATTGCAACTACTTCATTGCGCCAGTAGCCACGATACACTTTACCAAAACCACCAACCCCAATAATATCTTCTAAAGCAAGCTCACTGAAATCAATCACATTTGGTTGGAGATCATCAACAACACGCTGAACAAGTGAACCAAGTTCAACAGTAGAAACAAAATTGGATGGAAATATCCCCACTTTGTCTCCCAGCTTTCCAGTCCACCATCCATCATCACCACTGATTTTTGCATCTTTTGAAAGCACTTCAATTACATCCCCACATTGAAGAGATAACTCATCATCACCTTGAGCTTCATAATCATATAAAACATTACATATACTATGTTTTCTTCTATGATTGTGGTCGCCTGATTCACTGGAATCAGTAAAACTATTCAAAGAAGGTGTTCCTGAAGCTGGGTAGCCAACAGAAGAGCTTCTTTGTCTTCCTGGAGATGGACTAGTAGTTCTATTTGAATAATAGAACTCTCTACTGGGTCGTCTTTCATTGTATTTATTTTTATCCATCTTAAAATCATTATTGTGCTCTTAGATGCTCATTATCTAAAAAGGAAAAAAAAGAACATGTATTGGGTAATGATACCTTAATGCAAGCAATATGAAAAGAAGGGGTTTGATTGCTACTAATAACTTTTACAATAAACAAAACAAAGTGACCCAGTCCCAATTCATATCAATAATAATAAAATAGAAGTGTCACTTCTTTTCTTTTTTACAAACCAGACCAAAATTGCATTAAGAAGATCAGAGTCCTATGCACTTTATACTCAATTATTACAATCATATAAAACCTCCTTATACTAGGATGCAAGCTAGTTAAAACTAGATCTTTGGTGCCAAGGCTTCATAAAGCGTTGCAGCAACTGTGATCCATGGATTATTTTAATCTTTTGTTGAATTGATGTCCTTGCAAAATAATTATTGGAATATAGGCATTTCCTCCTTTTAAATTCCCCAGCACACTCCCAGTCTTAAGAGGATTAAAGTCAAACAACTGCAGAACTTCTACACAATGATGACCTAACATTACCCTCCAGCAATCAGCCTTCCAGGATTGCAGGGAATAATATCTATATCTATAATTGTTGCTACTGTGACTGAGTGCCACAGAAGCTAAACAGAGTTACTTCAATGAGAACACTAGAACAACTGGATGACATAATAAAAAATATGAAATTAATTATTCTGTTGCAAAATAATCCTATTGCTTGCTACTACTGCTGCAATTCTCCTAAGTCTTGTATTTAATCTAGTCCCCTAGAGATTTTGTCAAAATTTATTACCCTCTTTAGTTATTGGTTCACTTTTAAGGATTAATATGTATATTTTTTTTATAAAAAAAAAAGTTAAGGGAAAGATGGGTAATGAGCTTGAATGGAGGGAAGGTTTAAGATTTGATAATGATAGTGAGGAGAAGTTGAAAAAGGTACTAGTTCAAGATATAGGGCTGGATTCATTTATTCAGAAGAGTGAAGATATGGCAAGGGAAGAAGGGATATAGCAGTTTCTGTTGATTTTTGTCGTGGGTTTTGTATACGATATGAACTAAGGTGGCACGTAGGAGAAAAAATGGTAGGAGTACTGGTTTGATGAGTTTTTTGGATAAGGAATGTGAGAAAAAGAAGGAGGTTTTAGAAGCTTTTAGGTTGCTTAAGGCTAGTAGTACAGTTGCAGCGGAAAAAAATTTTCAGGTTATAGGGACAAGCAAAGGGGATATAAAAGGCTACTTAAGTTGAAGAAGAGACGTTTTGAAGAGGAAGAGAGCCAGAAAATACGGGAGAAATTTACCGTGAATGATACAACGGAGTTCTGGAAGTTAATTAGGAAATCAACAGAAAATAGAAGGTTGACTGGTTCAGTCCCTCACACTGATACCTGGCCACAATAATTAGAACAAAAATACAAAGAGATATACACCAAAGAGGACAAAGAGAGATCTGATGAGGAGATGGATAGCTTAGAAGAGACAGCAGATATTGAGTTGGATTCAGAGGACGCTAAACTACTGGAGCCAAATGGACAGGAGGAAATATGGCACACCTTGAAAAGCATGAGAGGGAACTCAGCACTGGGCATTGACAGAGTACCAACTAAGTTGTTGAAATGGTCAAGGGCATGGATACTGCTAGTGCTTGCATTGATATTCTTGGCAATTTTAAGTACACCTCTATGGCTGCAAAATTGGCAGATATCAATTATGATCACATTATTTAAGAAAGGAGAAAGAAACCTGCACAAGAACTACAGGGGGATAAGTCTAGGAAGTTCTATCAGTAAAAAAGACAACACAACAGCAACACTTTAAGAAATTTTAAAAATAAGTTTCTTGTGAATTATTGTCTCAGTTAATCAGTAGCTGTACTGAACCCCTCGTGCTCAAAATCCTCCCCAGGGCCATACTGTGGTGTTTCTTTTGTGGATGGTGAAGTTTTCCCCACTGTAGAGTGCACGGTCCGGTATCATACTATTATCCTTTCCTCTTTAGCTTCAAGCTTATTCAAAAAGGCAATGAAAAGAATTCCCCCCCAAAAAAAGGTCCCTCCAGATCTCACCCCAAAAACTATGAAATTAATCCATTTACTCCCTGACCGGATTGGTCAAGCTCCCTGTCTCACATCTCACATGATCTCTCAAACTATGAGAATAGCACAAGAATCAGTGTTAGAGCAAGTGCCACTATAGATGATAATGGCTTTCAAGAGGTCCTTTCTCGGAGCTCCAAAAAAAGGAAAAAAACACCCCCAATCAAAAGTATTTCCCCTCCTCCTTTCCAAGATTATCCTTCCCAAAACTTAGGAATTTACCTGAAAATTTCTCAAAATACCCCCTTTGAAGTATGAAAGATTACTACAATAAAGGTTGCAATTTTAAAATGTTAAAATCAATGTTTTCTCTTAACATTCACCGTGATGGATCTTTGCTAATAGCTGTCCAAGATCACAAATCAGCTGATATAATACTTAATCTAAAATCTCTTCTGAATACCCCAATTAAATCATCTAAATGGAACCCAAAACAATCCCCAACAAAAATAGTAGCATATAATATTCCCCTAGAAATACCAATTCAGGAGTTAAAAGAAGGGCTCTCAGATAGGGCTGGTAACACAATCCCTGTAGAAGATGTAACTCAACTGGGTAAACCCAACTCTAATGGATTAAAAACAAGTAGATCTTTCCTATTTACACTGAAGGAAAAAATTAATATCCCAGTAAAGTTATTCCTATGTGGGCAAATCAAACCGCACAAGGAATACAAGCCAAAGCCTATCCAGTGTCAGAAGTGTCTGAATCTGGGACACACAACAAATAAATGCAATGAAATTCTCCTAGCCTGTAGTAATTGTAAAGGCTCCCATCCTAAAGAGTTGACAACTTGCAACAACACTCAGCCTACCTGTATCAATTGTAAAGGCCCACATGAATCCACCTATAAATGACAATGCCCTGGATATAAGAAAAAAGTACTAACACTCCAAAAAGCAACAGAAAAGGCCATTCCATACCCTCTTGCTGATATGGAACCAAATGCTGCCAAATCACACCAAATGAAACTTATATTGAAATCAGATAAAACTCCCAAGTCAAACACTCCCAATGCATCAAGTACTCCTTACAAAACACCAGCCTTTAAGCCCCCCAGCTCACATCTCTATCAGAAAGAATCACCAAGCCAGCAAGCCTCCTTGCCTAGTGAGATGAGGTCTGCCGGGCACCCCCTCCCAACAAGAAACAAACCATAAACTTTACCAGAAATTAGTCCCGTAGTTGACAAACTGAATGTAGAGCAAAATCTACAAACTCCAAATATATGCCTATTAATTCTAGACTGTAATGCAGTCCAGGTCATGAACATACAACAAAGACAGAAAACAAAAATCATTGCTAAATTGACAAAAATCTATATCCCCAATCATCTCATTCAAGCAAAAAAAGATCTTACTCTACTATTAACAAAGCTGAACATTGATACACAGTCATATGCAAAATAAAACAACAACACAACACATATCAATATTCCATTGGAACATAAGATCATTCATTGAACATAAGCCAAATTAGTAAACACCTCTTATAAATAATAAATCCGTCAACATTGCTTCCTTTAAGTAAATTCATTTGATTTAATATCAAAAAACCAATTATCTAGGTTACCCTATCCTTAGAAAGGATAGATCATAAGAGAGAAGGATGTGGAGTAGCTTTAATAGTTAATAATAATACAAAATTCTGTGGCTTCAACTTTCCTGATTGTCTAAAAAGATGTTGATACAATTGGTGTCAATATTTAGCTGAATAATACCTAAACTTACATAATAAGCTTTTATAACGCTAATGGCCAAACCATAGTTGCCATGGATTTCTTCAGCTATATAAGTAATCCTAACATGTTAAAAAATCCCATCATTATTTGTGGAGACTTTAATGCCCACAGCCTTTTGGGGGGGAATAAACCAGCAAATAAAGCTGGTAAGTTCATTGAGCATATGACTTCAAATAATAATGAATTAGCTGTTGCTACCCCTCCAAACCTGAATACATATCAACCCCAAAAGTGGCAGTTTCTCTACAATTGACCTACAAATTGTGTCTTTAAATAATTTGAATAAAGTTTATATAAATAAAATTGATAGTCTATGTACTGACCACTTTCCCATATTTTGCTACCTAAACGAACCTGCTGAAACCCTATCACATACCTCAAAATATATCAACACTAAAGCAAATTGGCCTATGTTCTAAAATAAGCTAAATAATGAAATTATAAGTTTCACCCAAAATTCATGCATTTCACACGCAACAGCTGACACACATACTGAAGTTTTGGCATCTTTACTAATAAATACAGCTAATCATGCTATCCCCAGGACAACACCCAGGAAAACCTCACCTAAACATATTCCCAAAGTATGGTGGACAAATGAGTGCCAAAATAAATGAAAAACAAAAAAGGCAGATAGGAGAACAATCTTAAAAAAACTATCACCTACTACATATTTAAAAAAAAATACATGCAGAATCTAATCTAAAAAGGACTATAATAAATGCTAAATATACCTACTGGAATAATTTTGCGAATAATCTCCCCAGAGAAACACATGAGCCAATTAAACATAAAGTCATAAGCCACATCTTTGTGAAAAAAACTTCCCCCAACCCACTCCTTTCTGAGATAATATATAATAATACGCATTAAAACAATGATAATGAAAAAGCTAATCTATTTACCACTCTTTTTGTTAATAAGCTAAGATCAAACAATTGTAGCAAACTACCCCCAATTCCTATGAACCCAAGTTACCAACCTCGCCCAGGATCCGAGTATATAACTAGCCCATTTTCAATCCAGGAAATGAACAATGCAATACATCATATTAGGACCAAGACTAGCGGCAGCTATGACAATATACAGCCTACATGGATAAAGAATCTCACCCGTTCATACAAACAGGAACTTCTGAATTGTTATAATCATGCTTGGGCTTCATCTATGTTCCCCAATATCTGAAAATGTTCGTCCCTCTTACCAATCCTAAAGAAAAATAAACCCAAAGATAACCCTGAGTACTATCGGCCCATAATGATTACTCCTGTGATGGGGAAAATAATGGAGAAAATGATCTATTACCAACTCCTCTGGTTTGTTGAAAAAAATAATATGATCCCTCACACTCAAACTGGCTTCAGGAAACACCATTCCTCAACAGATGCTTTCATATTGTTAAAAAACTCAATAAATAAATCATTCTAAAAAAAAAACGTCCTAGTTGCAGCTTCCCTAGATTTTGAAGGGGCATATGACAATGTGAACCACCAAATCCTTTTAATTAAACTTGCAAACCTTGGACCAACCCCCAAGGTAGTATCTTTTATAAAATCTTTCATAGAATTGCGAAGTTTCATTGTTTCTGTAGGTTCAGCCTCTTCACCCCAAAAGACAATAGCCAAAGGCCTTCCTCAGGGAACAGTCCTCAGCTGCCTCCTTTTTGCCTTGTTTCTCTGGGACATGAATCTCCCCCACACGAATCTACAATATGTTGATGATCTGGTACTATAGTCATCTGGCAAAACCTTTGAGATTGCACAGTCAAAGCTGCAAAAGTCACTTCCAATTTGAAAAATTCTCTCAACATTAAGATTTACCCATTGCACCTACCAAGTCAAAAATAATCCAATTTCACTGAAAGCGAAATCATGTAAATGCAAAATTAACTCTAAATGGAACAACTATTCTAGAAGATAATCATATTAATTACCTAGGTCCCATGCTTGACCAAAAACTTAATTTCCACCTCCACATTTCAAACACAATAAAAAAATGCTATAGAAAAACAATTATACTAAAAGACTTCTTTGTACACCCTGGGATTGTAAGGAGAAAACCTTACTCTAGTTTTATAAATCACATCTAACACCCCATATTGACTATGGGCTTATCATCTATGGTTCCCGTGCAAAGACCCAGATACAAAAAATTGAAACAATACAAAACGATATAATACATCTCATATTTGGTCTTAGGAAACCCACAAGCACCAAGTTTCTGCTTATGGAAAGAGGATTAACAACAATAAGGGAGAGACGTAGCTTTCTCTTGATAAAACATCTTACAAAAATTAAATTAAATAGCTCACACACCCTACATAATTGGTTAAGAAATCCAGTCATTTATAGAGGCATTGCAAATGAGTGCAAATATTCAGAAGAAGTTCCCTGTACCTGCAAAGTCTATTGCACCTACTTTCCCCCAATCCCCTCCATGGAATTGGTCAATCCATATAATAAATACTGATTTCTCAAAGTGGACTAAAGATTTAACCCCCATTGCTTTTGTCCAGAAAAAATTTGCTGAACTTAATACAATTACTTAAAAAAAAAACCATTTCCAAATATTTGTTGATGGGTCCAAAATGAATGAGAAGGTAGCAATTGGTGCCTTCCTTCCTCACCTGAAAATTGCAATGGGTGAGAAATTGTATAATAATGTATCTATGATGTCTGCAGAGTTATAGGCTATAATGATGGCATTAGAACACCTTATGGAAAATAAATCCTTGATTGCTAATTCAAATAATACCATCGTTTATTCTGACTCTTTATCAAGCCTTGAGTTGCTGTCTTCAGCTCCTCAGTATAAGCTGGATATTGACACTTATCATTGTCTTAGTATTATAGATAATCTTGCTTCAAGTGGCATAAGAACTTATCTTCAGTTTATTCCTAGCCACTCTGGTATAAGTGGTAATCATCAGGTTGATGAAATAGCAAAAAATTCTATAAATATTGACCAGCCAAGTGGGAGACCAATCCCCATTAGAGATATTTACCGATGGAGACTATCAGATATTATGTTTAATAAGAAAAATCCTACTCTTTACCCCTTTCCCAATAAGTGCTTTTCTAAAGTTTATCACTGAATTCATTCTGGAACAAATGGACTGAACTTTCTTGCATTCTAGTATCAGTTTCCTAATTCAAGTGGTTCAGTTCTCCTGTCCCCTCTTTGCAGGTATTGTATTATGAATAATGAAACAATTGACCACTGCCTATTTGAATGTGATATGCTGACATCTGCACAGCATACCTTGCATTGTAAACTGTTAAAGTGCTTCAAACACCACAAAATCTCACTACCAGCCAAGAGCCTAGCCGACTATTCCTGCACACAGAGCACAGAAATCGATATCTATCATCTTATATTTGAACTCCTTGAGTCGAAAGATCTATTGAAAGATATTTTAGAATATCTAATAAATAAGAGACAACCAAGCCAGTAGCTCTGTAGCCCACAGAGTGAAGCAAAAGGAAAAGGGCTAAAGAGTATCAACTGAAAAGCCCGCCTGCTGTGAAATAGAAGAAGAAGAAGTAAGTTATTTTGTAGAGTGCTGTCTAATAGGATGGATAAATGGTTGCAATATAAAGGTAGATTAATAGAATGCCAGGCAGGGTTTAGGGAAAATTATAGTACAATTGATTAAATATTTTGTTTACAGGTTTTAGTAAGTAAATATACGAGGTATAGGGAAAATAGGCTATATACAGCGTTTTTGGACATTACAGGAACATTTGATGAAGTTTCAAAGAGTATGTTGAAAGGGGTGTTAGTGAAATTAGGATTGCCAATTAGGTTAGTAGAAATTATAATGAAAATGTATGAGCTGGTCAAAGTAGAAGTGAAGGTAGGTATTTCTTATTCTAGGCCAGTTTTAAGTAAGGTAGGCCTTAAACAGGGATGCACTCTATCACCGCATTTGTTTTCTCTTTTTATTAAGTATTTTAGAAATAGAAATGTCTCTATGTTAAAATTAATGTTGCTGGAGCTGTTTTGTTTATTATTTGCAGATGACATAGTATTGCTTGCGAAATCGGCTCCGGATTTGCAAAAGATGTTAGAGATTTTAGATAGTTATTTGGGGAGTAAAAAATTAGTTTTAAATATTGATAAATCAGTTATATTAGTTTTTGGAAAAAAAGAAAGGGAAAAGAATAAGTTTTATTTTAAAGGGAAAGAGATGAAAGAAGTTAAGGATATTACTTATTTGGGATGTAAGTTAACAAGTTCAGGGAGGTGGAGTGATCAGGTGCAAATAGCAAGTTGGAAGGGTCAGAAGGCTTCGAGGGCGTTATTGAAGTGTCCCCTTAGGCATCTAGGACCAGCAGATATTAAGCTACAGAAGAGAGAATTAAGCTACATATAGAAGAGAATTTATTTAGGATATTTCAGGAGACTTTTAGGGCTAAGCAGAAAATTTAATAGTCTGGTGTTAAAGGGTGATCTAGGATTGTTTTCGTTGAGGGTAAAAACGTTAGTTAGAATGATAGGATACTGGGAAAAGGTGATTGGTTTACAGAATAATAGGTTAGTAAATGCAGCTTTACTGGAGGTGTTGCAGGATAGAAGGAAAAGTTCATGGGCTTCCCAGGTGAAATCAATTTTAAATAGTTGTGGGTTATCAGGTGTTTGGAATTAAGGGAAGGGGATAGGACTGGAAGTAGGAAATGTAGCAAAATTACTAAAGGGTGTGCCGGAAGATCAGGAGATTCAGAAATGGCAGTGTGAAGTTGCAGCCTTGGCGTTTACCAGCAATGGAAGGAGGTCTGGGGATATGATATTTATTTTAAAGCAAGTTTAAATAGTGAAGAAATTAAGAGGTATATATTAGGGAGGGATAATTTTCTAGCACTTGGAGAAAGGATGAAATATTTAGGGAGGGTAAGGGTAATGGACAGTCCTTACTCATGCCCTATGTGTGGAGAAAATGGTGAGGATCTGCTTCACTTCATGGCCCTTTGTCCCGGGGACAAGTGAGTGGTTGGTTTCAGTAATGGGATCAAAAAATTATGGGACAATAAGAATGAAAGCAAAATATATAAAATTGGGTATGTCACATAGAGATAGATTTTTTAAAGGGGGTGGGGTGAGTGTTGAAATTATTGTTGCATGTGTGTAAGTTGTTTTCTTGTTTGTTATTTTTTGTAGCCATAGCCCTTGTGGCTTTAGAGCATTAAATATCTATCTATCTATTGCATCAATATTTAAATTACCCACATCTCTATTTATTGAAATATTAGTAAGAATATGTTTTTTATTTCAATTGCCTCCCTAGCCCAGTGTGTAAATCCTCTATTGTTAGAAATAGCCGCGGCATCGTCGAATTATACGTAATGATCAGGGTGATAGAAAATGTGTTCTGCCAGAGCCGAAACAAAAGTTTCAGGACGCTTGCTAAATTTTAGAGCTTTATCTATTGAGTTATGATGCTCAAAAATCGTTCAACCAATTGTTGATGAGTTTGTTCAATGTGAAACTTTCTACACTAACAAGGAATACTGTACACACCACTGCCCAAATTGCCACAAGTTAAATCCTTCCCAGAATTTAGGAAACTACTTAATGGTCTAATTGATTGAAAGCATGTATCAATATTAAATATAACTAGGTAAAGAAATATAACTTTTAGTCAAATTCAATCCAGAAGACTGTGATTTAATTTGTTCCATATGAAATCATGGAAAGTTTTTCAACAAAAAATGTCACAGCTTTTACAACAGCCTTGGTTGGAACCTCTTTTTACAAAAGGCAGCGTATAGAACCATAATATATATGATCTCAGCATGACATGTTCTACTTAGTACCCCTAAGAAAAGTACCATGAACTTGTTTCCTTGTGTATTTTGAAGTATTTGCTTGTTTCCATAATGCATTAAGTTTAAGGAATTTATTATTTATGGTATCAATCAGTATTCCAGTATCCAACTCGTGTTTATTGTCCTTTTTGTTCATTGCAAAGTTAGTTTATTAATGGTAATCAGAATTGTTGTTGCTATTTTGCAATTTAGAGGGCCAATGGGGCTATAAAATCTATGGCTTTGTTGCTAAGAATCACAAGTGTTATCTCTACTTTTGTAATACTGTTGTTATTATTTTGTAATGGCTACCAGACTGTTAAATTTATGGTTTACTCTATTTTTGTTAAAAAAATGAAATTAGTATATTCAGAATACCTGGATTGCAGACAACTCTACAGCATTGTCTCTTTAAAAAACAAAAAGATAAATGTTGTATCACAACATAGTTTACAAGTAGGGTGCCGTTTTACTAAATTATTTTCTTTTTATCTTGGATAAAATACCCCCCCCTCTTTTCAAGAAACCAAGTCAAACTGAAGAAGATATGAACCATGTTTTCTCCTTCTCAAAATCAGTGCCAAAAAAAAAAAAAAAACAGGCTCCCTTTTGGTTTCCAGCAACTTTTATGCTGATATTTTCATCATTCATTATGTTCATGATGTCATTGAATCAGCTAAATTTTATTCTAACACTTGTTTTTAGACTTCCAATATCCTCATGATGTCACATATTCTGTTTTTCTTCAAAAGCAACACAACTGGGAAAGACTATCTACACTTTTTTCTAAGAGTACAATCAGTAAACATCCCACATCATAGGTGAGCAACGGGTAAAACCAAATAAAAAAATCACAATAAACAGAAAATTAAAATAAAAGACAGAACTGCTTGGCTTTCAGAACAATAAAAAATTTGTGAGGTTTTTTGCTCTTCTGAAAATTCATAATTATGGAGATACATCCTGATTTTGATACCTGACTGACAAAATGTATATTTAAAAGTTGGAAGGTGTCTATATACAGTTCGAAGGTATTATTGATTTTTTGTTTTTCTTCTTTTGAAGGAGTGAATAAGAAGAGCCATATTGGTACTGTGCAGCCTATAGGTCTAAAACTGTTGGGAAGAGACAACTCAGATGCTTGGATTTCTGAAAGCCAAGCAGTTCTGTCTTTTATTTTAATTTTCTGTTTATTGTGCTTGTTTTATTTGGTTTTACCTGTTGCCCACCTATGATTTGAGATGTTTACTGATTGTACTCTTAGAAGAAAAGGTGGATAGTCTTTCCAAGTTGTGTTGCTTTTGAAGAAAAACAGAATATGTGACATCAGGAGTATAGGAAGTCTAAACACAAGTGTTAGAAAAAAATTTAGCTGGTTCAATGACATCATGAACATAATGAATGATGAAAATACAGCACAGATGTTGCTGGAAACCAAAAAGGAGCCTCTTTTTTTTTTTTTTTTTTTTTTTGCACTGATTTTGAGAAGGAGAAAACATGGTTGATATCTTCTTCAGTTTGACTTTGTTTCTTGCAAAGAGGGGGGGGGGGGATTTGATCTAAGATAAAAAGAAAATGATTTAGTAAAACGGCACCCTACTTTTAAACTATGTTGTGATAAAACTTTTTTGTTTTTGTTTTTTAAAGAGACAAGGCTGTAGAGTTGTCTGCAATCCAGGTATTCTGAATATAATAATTTCTTTCTTAAACAGAGTAAACCATAAATTTAACAGTCTGATAGCCATTACAAAATAACAACAACAGTATTACAAAAGAAGAGATAACACTTGTGATTCTTAGCAACAAAGCCATAGATTTTATAGCCCCATTGGCCCTCTACATTGCAAAATAACAACAACAATTCTGATTACAATTAATAAACTAACTTTGCAATGAACAAAAAGGACAATAAACAAGAGTTGGATACTGGAATACTGATTGGTACCATAAATAATAAATTCCTTAAACTTAATACATTATGGATAACTCTTTATGGCAGGCAATCATGGCTTCCAAATGCTCTTTTACAGCTCTCTTTCCCAAAACTAAATTCTTCTAACTTGTTGAACCCCCATAAAAAATTGTTCAATTTTTTCTCTATGCATAAACTATACTTTTTTATATAGCTCTGTGCTGAACATCCATCTTGATATTAGACAAACAGTCAAAATATTATCTGGAGATGACGAGAAGAAAGCAAGATATTCTATATTGCCAACCCCTCCTGCTCAATCATAGTAAAATGATGGGAAAGAGAAAATTAATTGGTTCTTCAAAACAATTATAATTTGCACTTTGCTAAAATAATAACATATTTCTTAATCCTGGCCCCAAACACATCCAACCAAAATTTTTAGATAGCCATTTTGTTTAACATAGTTGAAAGTTCTGGAAATCAAGTCTTTGAGGATGACAACCCCCCCACATTCCTCAGGGCAAGGGTGTAAGTTATGCCCTAGGGGTATATAAGGTTTTTTTTATAGAAAGTGTTGCTGTAGAAACTTCAAAAAAGGCTCATTCAATTAGAAATTGAAATGGCTAGTGCCCTTTTTAATAGTTGAAAGTGATTGAAAGGCAACTCACACCCCTTCAATGCCCACAATTTTCCCAAACACATCCAATCAAAATTTTGAGATAGCCATTTTGTTCAACATAGTAGAAAGTTCTAGAAATTATACCTTTGAGCAGGACACTCTTTCCACAGTCTTCAGGGCAAGGGTTATAAGTTATGTCCTGAGGGCATATAAGGTTTTCATTGAAAGTTTTGTTGTAGAAACTTGAAAAAGGGCTCATTTGATTGGAAATTCAAAGGGCTAGTGACATTTTTAATAGTCAAAAATGATTGGGGGCAACTAACCCTCCTCTCATGCCCACCATTTATCCAAACACATCCAATCAAAATTTTGAGACATTAGGTCTTTGAGGATGAAAACCCCCCCCCCCCCCACAACCCTCAGGGCAAGGGTTGTAAGTTATGACCTGGGGGCATATAAGGTTTTTATAGAAAGTTTTGTTGTAGAAACTTCAAAACTCTTTCCAAAAAATAAGTTTTTCAAAGAAAAGTAAAGAACTCCATTAAACCAAAATAAGCACAAAATAAAATAATCTACCAAGCATGAAACTACCACAAATCAGCATCAATAAATAAATGAAACCCAAAATGAACAGAAATTACAATAAATAACCAAGTCAAACTCAAAACAGGCAGAAATTAACATGAGTAGGGCTCAAAACCTCTATGCCTTCCCAAGGCCAGAACATAATTTGCATTTTACTGAAAAAAATACAAATGAATATGAATTGTCATTTTAATATACATATACTGATATTTAGTAATCAAAATGTTAATATTATTTGATTTATTAAAGTTATAAAAGTAAAAACATTTATATTTTTTTAGTAAAGTGCAAATTATTGTCTGGCCTTAGAATGCCGTATGATTTTTGAGCCCTACTCTCGTTCATTTCTGCCTCTTGTGGGTATGACTCGGTTGCTTATTGTAATTTTTATTTGTTTTGGGTTTTATTTATTTATTTATGGTGATTTGTGGTAGTTTAATGCTTGGTATATTATTTGATTTGATTTTTTCACATTTTCGGTTTAATGGAGTTCTTTACTTTTCTTTGAAAAACTTGTTTTGTGGAAAAAGTTTTTTTTTAATTAATCATACCAAAATGATGAAGAAGAGAAAATCTAAATTAATGGGCACTTCAAATCACTTTGATAGCTGACTAGTTTGCTATTTTGAACTAAGTTTATATATACATGGGATATTAATAGCCAACTAGTTAGCTTATTCTATAAAGTATATACAGAGATCTAGATATGAGATCTAATAACCAACTGGCTGGCTAATTTGAACATGTGTATATAGCTTAGACCTTAATAGCAAACTAGTTAGCTAATTCTACTTTTTTTTAGAAACTTTGGTACTTGTGTCTTATAGCTACTGTACTCAAGAAGTGAAGTTAGGTTGATTCATTTTTATGCTGAAGTTTTGAATCACAAAATTCAGTGTTATTTTTGTCAACAGCATTAAAAAAAAATTGAAATGGTAGGAAAATGGTTTATATTTAAGTTGCCTGATGAATGGGGTTTGAATTGTTATAAATAAGTATTTTTGGAATATATTACTCTTGAAAAACTTATTTATAAACTAGTGATATGTTTTTAACCACTTTTCAATAACTTAACTAGTGTTGATAACTTCTTTGTGTGGTTACAAAAATGAAATCTTTTTAGGGCCTCTTTAAGGATTCAAGAAGCAATTAGCTCAACAAGTGCTTATTGAATCATGAAAGAGCATAAAAAAGGCATCAAATAATATTTTCATTTTCATCTTAGCTCAATTATAAGGCCTACTGCAAATTTACCCTGAAAATTAGGGTATAATGTATTTTAGTCAAAATAACCCTCAAAAGAGTTTTAATATAGTAGCTCAGCAGTACCTTCCCAGAGTAGAAACAACATGGTTGAGCAACATGTTCCATGATTTAATAAACCATTTTAGCTACAATAGATCCATGTGTGGCTAGTTTTTCTTGAAACCCTTTGCTAATATAATTTTAATGACTTCTGCTGCATGGATGAATAATGGCTGAACTGAAAACAATCCCCAAAAGATAAATTATCAATGCCTTTCAATAAATTTCTAGGTGGCCCTATAATTTAGTGAGGATGAAAGTGAAAACATCATTTGATGCCTTTTTATGCTCTTTCATAATACAATAATTGCTTCTGTTGCAAATTACATCTTGAGCCCTTTATATAAAATGATGTTTTCACTTTCATCCTAGCTAAATCATATGATCCACTGCAAAGATACCAAGAAATTTACCCACCCCCCTAATGTGCAAATATAGGGGGAAAAAACAGTATCCAATGAAGCAAAATTATGTAAAACTAAAACCCTTACATCTTGTTACCAAAGAGGAATTGAGAAGAATTGTACATATCAGAGACAAGCCAAAAAACTAAGCTATGCATAAATATAGTTATTATCAAAATTGTTTAAGAAATTATTTGTTTATTGACTTACCTACATGGACCTCTTTTTGAAAATACCAATTATTCTATTTTGATGTATATAACCTTTTAATGTTTCAGTTTATTCACATATTAACAGAAGGCTGACTTCCTTCTGATTTTAAAAATATAACTTCTATTGTTTGTTGTTTATTCATTAAACCACTAATTTTGAGCAAATTTGTTCTTTCAACTTGATTGTCATAATAGAGAGCATATTTTCGGTTGATGCTGACAAATTATCAGTGAATATTTGTCCAAGAAGGTATAGTTCTTGTTACTGCCCTCACATTGCATCATGCTATAGTAAAATAGGGGTGGTCCAAAAAGCCATTGCTATTTTTCCAGAATGCCAAAGAAAAGTGGTCTTTCCCAAAAAGAGGTCTTTTACCCTATACCATGAACTGTCAACAGCAAAGGTTCAAATTACAAAATTCAGTGCTATTTTTGTCAACAGTGTTTGAAAAACATGAAACAGTAGGAAAACAGTTTATATTTGAGTTGCCTAATAAATGAGGTTTGAATTTTTATACAAGTATTTTTGGAATACAATACTTTTGAACAACTTATTTATAAACTAGTGATATGTTTTTAACCACTTTTAAATAACTTAACTAGTGTTGATAACTTCTTTGTGTGGTTAAAAAAATGAAATACCTTTGGGGCCCCTTTAAGGGCTCAAGATGCAATTTGCAACAGAAGCAATTATTCTGGGCCTATTATGAAAGAGCATAAAAAAGGCATCAAATGGTGTTTCCACTTTCATCCTAGCTAAATTATAGCGCCACCTAGAAATTTACCTGCCTTTGACCATCTGAAATATATTAATCAAATCTAATCTAGCCTATTCCTCCTAAATAAAAAAGATAGGCCATTGTAGGCTAAAACTACTTAACATAGGCTATGCTAAATTTAGAATAGAAGACAAATTTAGATACTTGTCTTTGTCTAGGTATCTTGTCCAATTTCAAATAGGCCTAGCTAGATCCAAGAACAGACCTAAGCTAGCCTATGTCATAAACTGGAATATTAACTTTTTCTGGTACTTTCCCATTATGTGGACACCTCTAAAAACCAGTCATGAAATCCCAAGGCATCTACTCAACAATAGCAAAGATTTGACAGTACCTGATGTTGTATAAACAAGTATTCAGGGGCTTCTTACTCTGGGAACTATATTTAAACTGTTGTTTTTTGTGGTTTAGGGGGGAGGGGGGGGGGAAGGTACCTAGGTTAGGTTATGTATTTAATATATGCAATACTTTACCCCCCCCCCCTAATGTGCAAATATATAGCCCAAATTTGTTTATAAACTATTATAGGCTATATTCATCCTACTTTGTTTTATTTCATTAGTATTAACTAAACTTGACTTTTTAGGGGTGTCCACATAATGAGAAATTACCCTTTTTCCCAGGGGGGATTACCACCCCTGGTTTGTCTTTTGATTATAGCCAAGTAGGTTAATGATAATAACAAACAGAAACATTTGGTAGGTTACATACTCAATAGCCTAGAGAAAGGGGTTTTTGACATAGGCTATTCTTGAACATTAGCCTAGTTCATTTTGATGGTTGATACTGTAGCTAGGCTATAAAAAAGAGTCATCAACAGCCTTGAAAGAAATCATGGTAAAGTTCTACCAAATCATATTATTGAGTTAAGAATAAAGTGAATAGGCCTACACCAGGATGAAGTTATCTCCTGGCTCCCATCTCCGGGTTTATCTCCCTGGCCTAAAATTGCTTACCCTATAGCTCTGAAATTAAAAATTATCCTTAAGAAAAACTGCTGACACTTACAGCTCTCAACTGATACCAAATTTTTGAATTTTTTTGCTGTTTTTGATATTTTACTTAAAAGTACAAATATAACCGTGAACTTAAAATTAACGACTGAAATATTTTTTTTTACAGAATTTTTCATTGTTATTTGGAATTCCTTTGTTATGAGCTTTCAAATTAGGTGTTAAATGACTATATTAAAGAAAACATATTATTTTAACTGTTAAGCCTATTGATGTGGAGGAAAACAAATTGTATTGCTTCATTTTTTATTCAAATACTATCAATCAGCACATCATTTGAAAGCTATCTTTCTTCTAAACATGTTTCTAGCGTTGTTTTCTACATCAAATCTAAAACGGCCCCATAAATCCTCTTTTGCTTCCCATCTCCCCTTTCCTCCCAAAAAAAATATTTCAGTCATTAATTTTAAGTTCACGCTTATATTTGTACTTTTAAGTAGAATATCAAAAACAGCAAAAAAATTCAAAAATTTGGTATCAGTTGAGAGCTGTAAGTTTCAGCAGTTTTTTTAAGGATAATTTTTATTTTCAGAGCTATAGGGTAAGCAATTTTAGGTCAGGGAGATAAACCCGGAGATGGGAGCCAGGAGATAACTTCATCCTGGTGTGAATACACCATTTGATGCCTTTTTGTATGCTGATTATGAATATAGGGCCTAATAATCATTTCTATTGGAAATGAATTTCAGCCCCCCTCCCCTATATATGCCAATTCAGGGTTAGGTTAAGTTATGTTGTAGAAATATAGGTCAATACATACGAAATCATATTATTGAGTTAGGACTAAAGTGAATACACTATTCAATGCCTTTTTTTATTCTGATTACGAATATAATAAGCATTTCTATTGGAAATGAATTTCCGTCCCCCCCCCTATAACTGCAAAGTTTGGGGTAGGTTAGGTATAGCCTATGTAGGGGGGGGGGCTTTAATTCAATTGTAACAGATTTGCTTATTATATTTGTAATAAGCATAAAAAAAGGCATAAAATGGTGTATTCACTTCAGTCCTAACTCAATAATATGATTTGGTAGATATTTACCGAAATATATACCCTGAATTGGCATATATAGGGGGGGGGGGGGGCTTAAATTCATTTCCAATAGAAATTATTACTAGCCTATAGCCTAGCCTATTCATAATCAGCATAAAAAAAGGCATTGAGTGGTAGGCCTAGCCTAAATTCACTTTATGCATAAGTCAATAATATGATTTGGTAGAACTTTACCGAAATGACTAACTATATGATCTAACTAATACTAACTACATAGCCTATATCCAAGGATAAAGACCTAAGCTAGCCTATGTTATAAACTGGAATATTAACTTTTTTCCAGGAGGGATTACCACTCCTGGTTCGTCTTTTGACTATAGCCTAGTAATGATAATGACAAACAGAAACGTTTGATAGGTTATGTACTCAATAGAGAAAGGGTTTTTGACATATTCTTGAACATTAGTTCATTTTGATTGTTGATACTGTAGTTATAAAAAAGAGTCGTCAATAGATTTGAAAGAAATCACTAACTATGAGCGCTGAATACGAGCCTATAGAAACTAAAATAATAACTCAAATAAGTGAGTAACTGTAAGTAACACTTAGCACAGTTAAGTTATTTAACTATTTCGTTAGCTATTTCTAAACTAAACTAGTCAATTTAATTTTGTTTGGGATTTCAAATTTTGTGACTTTAAGAAATAGAATTTTAAAAACCGGAATCCTTATATGATGGCAAAAAGAGGAATTTTTATTGTATTTGAAGGCTGTGACCGATCAGGGAAAACTACACAATGCCAAATGCTTGTAAACACACTTAATACACAAGGATTCAAATCTAACATGCTGAGATTTCCAGGTGTGCTTGGCTACCAATGTAAAAATAGGCTGCATTCGATTAGATGGTCATGTTCCATACAGAGGGGGATCTCTAGCATGACTTAATTTAAAAATGAAAGTGTGCTGAGGAGAATTCTTCAGGTGGAATTGTCTGAAAGACTTACATTGAGGATTTCATTGTCCAGGAGTAATTTCCTGTGTGTGTAGGGGAAGGGGGCATTTTATGCTTGAGGAATTTTGGTAAATTTTTGGCTCTTTCCAAATAGCCTATAACAATTGTTGGTAAAATTCTACTTTAGTTACTTTTACCTATCTTGGAAAGGGGTGAGGCTAGAAAAATGAAACTTTCAGGGATGGGTCTACAGGCTAAAGTATGTCCTGGGAAGGTATTTTGAAGTACACATCTCCTCTCCTTCTCCCTCTAGAGGATCCTGAAATTTGCCTACATGACAGTTCTCTACCTCTTGAAATTTTGACGAAACAATATTTTACCCTAATTTTCAGTTGTAAGATTCATTTTCTCTGGCTTTAGGCTAGTTCTGGAAATGCAATTCCTGTTATTTGAGTGGTATTTTAAGCTGTATCAATGTTAATTTTCAAAATTTAGGAAATGTATTTGCAAATCTTTAAAACTCTATAGGCTAAATCAGGATTGAGCAAAGTTGTGAAGCTAAAAACAATTTTGTTGGACTTCATTTTAACAAAAGATCTATATTACAAGGTTTCACTTTTATAACACACCAATTTTCAAAGGTAATCAAAGGTCAGGTCCCACTAGCGGGAGAAAGAGTGGAGGTAGGTACTTCAAAATACCTTCCTAGGCCATACTTTAGCCTGTAGATCTATCCCTGAAAGTTTCATTTTCCTAACCAAACTCCTTTCCAAGATAGCCAAAAGCAGCTAAAGTAGAATTTTACCTAATTGTTTTTGTTGGAAATGAATTTTACCCTCACCCCTATATATACCAATTCAGGGTATATATTTCCACATTAGGGGGGGGGGGAGGTAAAGTTATTTCTGATGCAAATGAGAGGTAAATTTAAATTTTCAAAGATCTTTCACATTTCAGGTCTAGTTTACCTGTTTCTTGTGTGGGTGCTTTTTTTTTAAGTATTTCATCTCATTTAGGGAAAGCAATCTTTTAGCAATTGAACTTTGAAAGATGTTTGATTCTTTTGTTTATCTGTTTTATAGTTCTCATTGCTTATCTAGAAATGCAAATTTATCTAGACTTTATCAGCCAATTGTTCTCCATGTTATTTGCTTCCCACAAGCAATTTTAAAAACTTCAGTCTTATTTTTTCTCAAATTAAAACTGTATATCCAAACATACTGTATCAAATGTACACTTTGATTGCCTCTAATTGCTTGTAATACATATTTAAAAATATGTGGGAAGACAGAGGAGTTGCCTGCTAAGAGTTGTTTTATTTTAGCTTGAAAGGTTGTCAGGCAATTTGTGCATGATATATTAATGAAAATGGTAACTTTACCTAAATCCTTATGGAAAGGGATATAGCAATCAGCTGTTTGTTTATGCATTTTTTAGGTGTAAATTGAAGTCTTAATCCCTCAATGAAAAAGTATAGACCTGATTTTTAGTCTAAATAAATGATGTTAAAAAATATAAATTGATGCTTCTTCTATGACAATGTGCTTATCTGTTTGTCATTAGAAAACAAAAATTGTAGCTTTATAGGAAAAGCAATCACTATTTCTCCCAATACTAAAGATTAGAAAGCAAAGGCTTGAATATGGCTCTTATCCTAGGCTTCATCTACAATTTCAGATTCAACTTTATTCTGCAGTACCCAGATTGAGAAAGTTAAGAAGTGCTGAATTTTTTGACTAAATATATTGAATGAACAGGTTAGTAGGTCTACAGATTGGTCCAGACTCTTGTTTTCTATTTTGGATAGGCTATTAGGGCTATTCAGAAAGTAGATTTACATTTTGGAATTAAAAACAAACAAGGAAAAGAAAAAAATATCATACACAGTCAAAAGTCACACTTAAATACTACTTTTCAATCCAGTTGCCTAATTAAATTTTCATATTTGTATGTTTCTATCAAGTTTTTTGGAACCCATCTTGTAAAAACTTTTAGTCTTCAAGCTTATCAGTGATGATTTTGTATAATAAACTTCTTGAAATGTGTAGAAAACTAAGCAAGAGTTCTGTTATAGTAAGTTTTCTTGGAGTTTTCTATTACCTTTTTGAACAAATTTGGCACTTGCTCTGGCAGTCTTGGTCTTCCACTCTGCTTTTCATCATGAACATTTGTTCAGCTATTTTCAAATTGATGCACACCACCTTCAGTGAAAATGTTGTTCATCTTTACTTCACATAGCTACCCATAGATTTCTTTTGCTTTATGTTTTTTTTTTTTGTGGACAAAAACCTTATTACTACACACACCTCACAATGAGCAGCATTTTCAATCAAGACAGACTTTTCAAACTGTCACTGTAACTAGACAGGATACAACAAAAACCTGTGACTAGTATGGCTGGATTGACTGGATTCCAATTGAGTGGCAGAAGTCCCAGACACTAAGATGACTGTGCTAGATCTGATCCTTGCAGGTACAGACAAAAAGTAATGTACTTTCTGGATAGTTACCATACGTTACACTTAAAATGGAACAGAGGATGGCTCACTTTGATGTTTTCCAAAAAAATTAGTAATTGCCAAATGCTGATTTAACCCTTCCCCCTTATTTCTTTTGGGAGCCCTTGATATGCTAAAGTATGTTGTGTGTGTTTTGTGTTAACTTAGTGCTATTTCCTAATTCAGTATTAAAAAAAGGGGATGTAATTTAGTTGCATTTTAAAGAACTTCAGAAACTTCATTTTCAACTGGGTATTTTGAGGTCATGTTATTAACATATAGCCTAATTCAACAATAAACCATTTTGGAAACCTCTTTATTTATCTACTGCTAATCAAGTTTTAAAGTTGGGCTTAATGGCATATAACTCTAAATATGAAATTTTGCTCTCATGAATTTACTAGCAAATATATGTCCTCACATATATTTACTTTGAATTTTGTGTTTTCTCCTTAGAAGACAAATATTTACTGTACATTTTTGTTTTTTATAGACAGATCAACGCCTATTGGGAAGGTTTGTGCAGACTATTTACAACAAAGCCTAGAACTGGATGACCATGCAATTCACCTTATGTTTTCTGCAAATCGATGGGAACTGAAGTATGCTATAGTATAAATACATATTATAATGTATAATTATATATGTGTGTATTTATGTTTGCATTTGTATATATATATATATATATATATATATATATATATATATATATATATATATATATATATATATATATATATATATATATATATATATATATATATATATATATATATATATATATATATATATATATATATATATATATATATATATATATATATATATATATATATATATATATATATATTTATATATATAAATATATGTATATATATATTTATGTATATATATATATATATATATATATATATATATATATATATATATATATATATATATATATATATATATATATATATATATATATATATATATATATATATATATATATATATATATTATATATATATATATAAAGTGGATTTTGTGTTAAAACAAGTAGCTGTGACAGGACTTTAGAATCATCAGTCTGTATGTGTGTAATGCTTACTAGCCAGAGGTATAGCTAGGAGGGCAGGGTAGTACACTTACCTTGAAAGCAGCATCTGTTAGGGTGTCAATTCGTTATATTTGATGAAAAATAAGACCATTTTATGTTCTTATTGGGGGATGTGACAGTGGCCTAGCAAGTTTAACTCAGTCCCAGGACACAATGCCTTTTTAGCACTCCCTTTGACATTTGAAAATCATATAATATTAAATGCATAATATAATTGCAAATTGATAGATAAATAAAGTCATAAACTCAAGTTAGGCTTTAAATTTGAAACAAAAAATGGAGTTGACAAAACAAGACTAGCTTTCGAAACGTATATGCTCATCTAGAATTAGTTCAAAAGATACCTATTATTTATTTTTTATACAATATCTATAAAGAAATTTTTTAAAACCACAGTTTTAGAACAATAAAAACTATTGACTAGTAGTACAGGCAAATGGAGGTTTGACCCAAAACAAATTGCAACAGAAATGATTCTTACACCATCTTGTAGAGAAAAAAAAACTGAACAACATATCCATTTTTGCATATTCTGAGTTGACGCAAAATAACCGTTTTTTGGCTTTTAATGCCATTTTTTTACGTTTTCCAAAAAAAAAAAAATTTAATATCCGACCATTTTTCTTGAAATGAAGTATGATTCTGATGCAGAATCAGTCAAATTGAAGTCAAATTGAGTGTCTGGTGCAAAACAAAAAAGTTTCACTATCATCAATATGCGTTGCGGTAATTTTTGTAAGGACAATCAATCAGCACTTGTTATTCAACAAATGATTGGTTGTTCGTAAAAATACCTGAACTAGGCACTAGTACAAGACACTTTGAAGGCTACGTAATGCAATAAAAATGAAAATCGTCACATTCATCGCTCAGTGTTTTAAAGATTTCAAAGTTTATTCCCAAGATTTGACTGAGAAATCAATTAGACAAAGACCTCAAGTAATGCCAGAAAGTCGAGTAGAAAACTAGCTCGGTCAGTGACAGTCATAACCTTTAGTTAAATTCGCCATCTACCCCGAGAAACTTCATCAGATTCTGGGATGGACTCTCCACAGATCTTGTCATTGAACAGGAGCTTATGCGCTCTCTTAAAACCTCTGGTGGCCTTACCAACGGCAGCGGCATGACAGAGGCTCAGAGGTCCTTATGGGTTTTGTCATGACCAGTCTGCTCTACAGTAAACCTTCTGATGGAATGTATCTCACAAATTCTGTACATTACAAGCAATCAGCACAAGGAGATGTCAGAGCCAATGAAACTGAGAGACTGCAAAGATACACAGACGATTATCGAGTTTCTGGAAAGGGGTTCATCATTTGAGAGAGATGTTCAGTTAAGAAGCATAGCAAATGGTCTAACTGCCTATCTGTCTGCCAAAGTTGATTCTGCCAAAGATGTTGGCCTAAAAGTCATTGACGCCATGTCTGGACAGCTGGTCTCTGACCTTGTGTTTCGACGAAAACAACAGGTAATCCAGATGACCACCAAGCAAAGTCCAAGCGGAGACTGCAAACGACTAGACCCGACTCTTCTTTTTCAGAGGTTTATCATGATCATGAAAAGGTGCAATCTTACAGAAACTGAGTACTTTCAACACGAACTGTGTTCCTACCCAGCGTCACTTTTTGACAGCTCCTGCATGCTTGGGACTGTGAACAAACCAGAACTTGTAAAGGCCATAGCCCAAGCATGCAACCTTGAGAAGCCTTCATTTCTTCTCCCTGAAGGCACTCGATATATCCTAGATGGAGGAGCTCTGCTGCAAAGGATACCATGGACAAAAAATGAAAGATACCTGGAGATTCTAGACCATTATGCAACTTACGTGACAGGAAAGTACCCTTCTGCCACTACTGTTTTCGATGGCTACGATGGTGGGGCTTCCATAAAAGATATGGTGTAGTGATGAAAGTTTTATGTGACTATAAAGAAAGTGACTGGCTATAAAAGAAAGGGAATGGGCTTAATTATGGTCATAAATATTGACCGTGTCAAAGACAATATTATGCCCAAAGGTCGTGAACTTACACCTTATAAGTTCTCCGATTGTACCGTTTATAGCGCTAAAGATTGTACCAACAAGCCTTGTGCCACAGCAATGGGGAGTGAAGTAACTTTATGACCGCGCCGCCCTCAATTATTGATAGAAAATAAAATGTGTAGAGATATAAATGTGACCTCTTTTCCTTGAGCTATCTGGAGATCAGATTCCTTGGGAACGTGCCTTTGAGATATGCGAACTAATTACCTGTCATTAGGCTAGATACAAACATATAAAATGAAATAAACACAGGTAAAAAGCAATAGATTTATTGAGACTTACATATTTAGGTGAACAGCAGTAGGTCACTTCAAATGACAATAACGGTGACTGAGATACAACAATGAAAGAATTGTAAAGATCGTACGCCGAAATAATTCTATCTAAATGGTCCTGACTCTCCTTTACGAATATCCAAAAACCACTTTTACCCCACTATCAAACGTAGTTCTTTTGTCCTGCGCTGTAAGAACTGGCTCACAATTGGCTCAAGTGGCCCAAGGATGCAAACCCATTTTCCAATAAATTGTTCTAAATATTTCTGATGATTCAAACGTTCACACGGTTCTTATAGTTTAAACTTCCTTAGAAATATTGTGCGTAGCATCTTTTTTATTGCCATTGTCTTAGCAAAATCCAAAGCTTGGATAGCGCCGTTCTTTGTCTGAGGCTACTTGCAATTTCTCTCTTTGCTGATTTAGGACTTTTCTTTCTTTTTGACACTAGATTTAAATTTAATTAGGGGAAGTCGGAATTATCTTTAGAAAGAAGGAACTTTATTTTGGTATTTTAAATGCATCGCATTTTACTCACGGTACATATTACCCTTCCCATTAATTAATGACGTCCCGTCATTAGCACTTGCTTGCCTTTGGGCTTTTGAAATGTTCGCAATTTATTAACTATTTATTCTACATAATTGTGATTGACATTGTATTATTTCATGTTTATATTTTGGCTTACTCAGGAGTGCTAAAAATTTTCTGTATTACTCTTCTTATTTTATTCTACGTCCCTATCTAAAATTCATCTACCGGACTAAGATTATTCATGGTTCTAGGCTAGCTACTATACTAAAGATTTTTTTCTTTTCTTTTTTTCTACATCTAACACTGATTACTTTTACATTTTCAACAAGGTTGGGGCTATTCTACCTTTACATAAGATTTTTTTTGAATTCACTTTTTACAAGGCTTTTTTTTTTGATTTTGTTGTCTATATGGCACACTACTTTCTATCTACGCTACATTAAATGAATAGCTCGACAACGCTACGCATAACTCTATCTGGACATCTAACTCTACATACAAGAACGATTTAAAACACACAATATTGGATTTACCATGTTCACTGGTAACATTAAAACACTTTGTTTGCTACGCAACGTTAATGATAGGATATCGGGATTTTTTAGTTATCAATGTTATTAAGAAGTAATATCTGTAAATTCACATCTATTTCATCACCATTCGAGTCTTTAGTGTACTCAATCCTTCTGTTGTAAATTATTGTCCTTCACTCTTTTCGTCTTGGCAAACATTTTTAAAGCACTTACGTTATGGTTTCTTCATGGGACAGTTCAAGCACGATTGTGTTCACACGACAAGATTTCTCTGACCGTCAACTTGTAAATGATGCTTCTAACTACAGGTGTGGGAATATGCTATCAGAGTTCATTCTCACCTGCTTTTTGATAGTTCATAGAGTGCCTTCTCTTTAAGGGGTCGAACACTGGGAGTGCGTTTATTTTCTTCTCAGCATATCATTTTTGGGATATTTTGAGACACATAGAGAATGTATTCTCGTATAAAATTGTTCATTCGTGTCTCTTATAAAATTGTTAGCCCATGGCTTGCGTCTATTAACCTTTGTGGTGATTCCTAGGTTAATCACGGAGGAATTGAAGTTTGGATTTGGAATGGGTTGAAATCAAACTTTAGTGACTCCTCCAACATATTGTTTTTAACTTGTGGGAGGGGCTAATTGTCACTGAGGGGTTGGTCACTGGGGTTAATTTTGGTTTCTAGGTCTATTTTTCGGAAATAATCTCGTCACATTTATGGGACAACAGAGATATGACTTTCGACACAGAGGGAATAGGATGGATTCCGAAAGATGGTCGAAAGGGATTCGACGCGTGAGTCTGTGACACATGAATAGTTTTTGGGGTCATCAAATATCATAACTATACGGTCATATGGTATATGGGTCCGTAATGATTATCAAAGGCAATATTTATGTACTTATATCTTGTATTGATCGATGGGGTTCTCAGAATTTATGCGATTATATAGTTCGATAATGAAGTGGATACTGAGATTCAAATATAATGTTACCTGATCCGTAATATGTTTCATGGTCGAGGAAACAACGATAAAAAGGTAACTGTAATTTTGGTAGACGTAGCTGGGATGAAAATTGCCTGGAGTCTATGGTGAGTACTCTTCGTTGGTTGAGGTATGATGAAAATAGATGCTACTAGGTTGTATCTGCACTGGGCAACTCATTGTAATGATCGATATCCAATATGTCAATCCACTTCCTGTAATAAAAATAACGAGGCAGGATCACATGTTCTTTAAAGTAAATACTCATAGTACAAATAAGTCACGTATTGTTTGGGTACATGAATTTTACACTACGAGAGAGAGTTCAGTAAATATACTAATATTAGAACACAAAACAAATTTTTTATCGTGTTCATTGAAATATATATGTAAAGTTCCCATTGAAAAATTCAATACATAGAAGTTTCTTCTAAGTGGTTATAGCCTAACGACGATATAAAAGACTAATTTTTTAACTTTAAGTATGATCTAGTATTGTACTCTCTAATTTACACTACTGCATAGAATTTATTTTAACTTCTTTTAAAACTTAGCTATTTTACATTAGATTTAAAATATTCATTTAAATAGAGTTTATACTGCATGGTTAATTTAAAGGTCCCGTGTTACAACATTTCATGCCTGCATTGTTCACTCACGTTCCCGCTGTTTAAGAAACGCATGTTGCAGCGTCATAGCCACACGGTTTTACGTAAACAACTTTACAATGAGGGAACAAGACATAGCAAGGACGAGGAGAGACCTCTATACCCACTCGTTTTCTAATGTCTTCCCTTTTTCTTGGCTTAGACGTTCTCATGGGGTTCCGGGTTTAACCTCTGCATTTCAGCTGTTTCCCCGTGTTCTTCTCTTGGTTTTCGTCTTCTTAGTCTCAGGACTTTTCCGTAATTAAAAGTCAATAGGGCTCTTATGGTCAGGGAAGTCGCGAATACGAATTATCTTTGTGCTCGTGGTAATTAACGGCGTTCGGACAGTTGACTCTTTAGTTACGAGTCGACACCCTTGTTTTATGGTTATCGTACCCACATTTTGTAACAGTAATTCTGTTTTGTAACTTGGGTCTATTCTTTCTGTATTATTGTAACAAGACAAGGTTCCAACAGTTTCTCTTGGAACAAAAATCATGATAACATTCATAAATATGAACAGGATCCAAGGGAACGGAATTATGATCCTTATGATCAGGTTCACATCCACGAACATGTTCAGCTCATAATTAGACGCTTCTGTAATGGTAGTTTTTTTTTTTGATGATATCAATCATTGTTAGGACCTGGGTCGATTTGTCATAGAAAATCCGAGGATACCGTCCAAACCCAGTAAAATAAACGCCGTGTGGGCCTTGAGTTCCTCCCCAGGCTTCCCACAATGTCAGTTGTCGTCCTCAGTAGACCACGAGCTTCCTACCTTTGGCCTTTCTCTCTGATCACCAATGTTTTGACATCACTCGTATTATTATTATTTTTTTTCATTAATATTGACTTGGTTAACTTTACTTGCACATTGTTAAATTTATTATGGAGGATCACGAGTTGATTTTCATAAGGGATTTGAAATTTGTCTTTATATTAATTAGGGATATTTCCATCTGTCAGGTTTTTTAACCGTTCTGCCTGACTTGTCGTTATTTTCTCCTCTGTTTTTTGCGGTTTTTTCTTTTTCGGTTTTTCTAGCGAAATAAGGTCAAACTTTTTGTATTGTTTTTTCAAAAATTCTTGGCCTTTTAATTTCGTTTGTTTCGCGTGTGCGGCTGCTGAAGTCGGTCTTGATTTTCCTATTTCTTTAACTACTATTTGGTCTGATTCGCCGTCAGACTCTTCGAAACTAGTTTCCGACGAATCCGGATTACAACTTTTAGAGGTGGCACTTTTTGAGGTATCACTTGCCCTTCCTTCGTAAATTTCTACTCCTCTGGAAGTTGAAGGTTTATTCTCTAAGTCCTCGCTTTGAGTTTTCAACTCGGGAGATTTGAAAGATTCTTGAGAGCTTTGAGAGGAATCAAGAGTTTTTGCGGGGTTCCTCCACTGTTTGAATGCCATGTCCTCAGGGGGATGGGGCATTTTTTGCACTAGGGTTTCCCTCCATGAAGTCCACTGTTTAGGCTTGACCTTGGACACAGTTATATCATGATATTGTCATTGCTGGTCATCCTTGGGAGTTTTATTCTCGGGCAATGTACTTTGGCTCGTTTTTATGGAGAAATTTATTAAATCCATAGCTTCTCGCAGATTTTGTTTTAGTTAAATCTTTGGGAGGAGTTTTCTTTACAGTAATACCGGGGGTTTCTACAGCTCTTTTTAATTCTTTCTGCTATGACAGGGGCCTCTCTATTGGTGTTGCAGGGGAAACCAAATCAACTGTACATATTTTGGGGGGTCATGAGTTCGAAATTCTATCCGTAAAATATTGGGTTTTTGGAGATAACGTATAATCTAGATCTCTTGCGCTTGCTGGTGAAAAGCTTTTTTGATCTTTTTGCGTTTTAATTTCAGGGAAAAATCCTGGTATTAGGGATTTTTTCTTGAGAACAACTAGATTTTTCATTGCTAAAAATTGTTCAAAGTTTTCCTCATCACTGTCATCTTCAAAATAATTTTGTTTACAATTAAAGGGTCTCAGCTTTGCCAATCTTGATTTAGGTTGCTCATTTTCGGCATCTGACGAGTCAATAGATGAGAGATGTGATGCCCATCTCTCCAGAAATTTGGCTCTTTTAATTCGGCTGACATACGCCTTGTAAGTTCTTCCGCTATCGGGGTTGTCCATTTTAAAAGTATAATCGTTATCGTACTTTTTGACTATTCCGTACGGTCCAGAATATTTGTTGGAAAGCTTTTTGGCTTCCGTTTTTGCTTCGTTCTTTAGGTAGACGCAGTCTCCTATCTTAAAATCTATATTCACATTGACTTTGGGTTGGTTTCTTAGCTCTTGGTTTATTTTACATTTTTCCAACTCTTCCCTCACTATTTTATAAGTTTTTCTTGTCCTATTTATGAATTCTTGTTTGTAATCTTCCGAGTTATTATAATACCACCGATGTTCAATAATTTCATCATAGAGGACTCTAAAATCACGACCAAAAAGTAAATAAAATGGATTGTCTTTGGTTGTTTCTGAATAAGCAGCATTGATTACGTTAGTCAAATAAGGTAAGAATTGATCCCAGTATTTCCTATTGTCTTTTGTATAAATACTTAATACGTTCGAAAATATTTTATGCCTATTTTCTATTTTACCATTAGCTTGTGGGTGGCAGGCTCAGTCACCATCTTTTCTATAGTAAGAAAATTCATTAAATCTTTTGTCATTTTTGAAACAAAATTGCTTCCGTTGTCGCTCAAAACCTTATTGGGAATACCAAATTGTAAAAATAATTTTGATAACGCCCTACTTGTGGCGTAAGTACCTTGATTTCTTAATGATTTTCAAAATTAAATCCTGACAAGTGGGGTTTAACAGACAAAATACAAGAATGACCTCTGCTGGAAACAGGCAGGCCTGCACTTTTTTCGTATAAGTCAAATGAGAGAAAATCAAAGAGGTACTTAGCTACTGGGACCTTTCCCATTGGAGGATTAGGATAAGCTTGGGGAATTTTTCTTAAGTTACACGCTTCGCATGTACTTACAAATTCTTTAAGTTTTGTTATTGCCGACGGTACGTAAAAATATTGTTTTAATTTATGGAAAGTTTTCGTTACTCCTGAGTGTCCACCTATATCTGAATGAAAATATTCAAATGCAAGCACTATTAAGTTTTGTGGTAATACAGGTATTATTGAGGTTTGGTTTCTATTTGTCTCAGCAGTCACGATTCTACATAGTACTTCTTCATCAAGATCATAGTAAAAATTATCTATCTCTTTTCTAAGAATTTTGAATTTATCCGGTAACCAATTGTCATTCACAAAATAATTAATAAGCGCTGAACACATTTCGTCCTTTTTTTGCTTTCTTTTTATATTTTCCAAAGACAAGGGACAATAGTTAATCTTATTTTCTTTTACCGTGTGCTTGACTTTGTTTTTCTTACATTCATGTTTGCTCTTAGCGTTGATAGCGTTAACTTCATTTTCTTCAGCTTCCGACGGAATATTTTCTGGGTATCTACTCAAAAAATCACAAGCTGCGTTTTGTTTCCTTTTAAATGTTCAAATTCGTAATCTAGGTCTTGGATTTTCATAATTCATCTGGCTAGAATTCCCGTGGGGTTTTTTGCGCAGGTACTGCAAGCTTTTATGGTCTGATCGTAGCATAAATTTTGTACAAATCAAATAGTGTCTAAATTTATCCAAATAATGGATTATAGATAATAATTCTATGTTTGTGGCGGAATAACTACTTTCGCCTTTTGATAAAGTTCTATGCGAATAGCATATAACTTTTTCTATTTGTTTTTGTTTAGGCTTTCCCTCTAGAGGATTAGGGTTTTCTACCGGGATTATTTGCGAAAGAATTGCGCCAATGCCTTTTGAACTAGCATCGGTTGTAACCACAAATTGTCCGTTTTCGAAATCAGGAGGTGATAATATTGGTTCAGAAGTGAGTGCCTTTTTTAGACGGTCTAGGGAAATTTGAGCTTCCTGGGACCAGGTAACGTTATGGGAGTTCCCTTTAGTGATTTCCGCAAGAGATTTTGCAATTTAGGCGTAATTACGTACGAATTTCCTAAAGTAGCCAGTAAGACCAAAAATGCCTCTTAATTATTTCATAGTTCTGGGGGGCTTGAGATTTTTGGCACATTTTATTTTATCAGGGTCTGGGGATATCTCTCCTTGTGTTAGTACTACTCCTAAAAATTTAATTTTAGGTTGAAATAAATTTACTTTCTCAGGCTGGCATTTTAAATTGCCTTGTCTGAGCTTCTCGAACACCATAGCTATTGTTGCTAAGTGTTGTTCAGTGTTTTCTCCCATGCATATGACATCATTAACAAAATGAATGATGTTCTTTAATCCTCTTAACAGGTGTAATAGGGGTCTACATAGCGCGCTTGAACTTGTTTTAAGTCCAAATGGTACCCCTAAGTATTTACATGAACTACATTCAGCTGCTGAAAATGCAGTTTTATGGACATCTTTTTTGGTTATTTTCACTTGGTGGTAGCCTTGGGTGAGGTCCAAAGAAGTAAAGATTTTATTTTTGCTTGAAATAGAGTCAAGAATTACATATATTCTTGGTAAAGGAAATTTATCGCTAACTAATTGTTTGTTGAGGGCTCTATAATCTACTACGAGTCTAAGATCACCATTCTTCTTTGGTACTAAGATCACTGGTGCTCTATACGGACTTATACTTGGGCGTATAATTTCATTTTTTTCTAATTCATGGATTTTATTTTTTAACCATTCTTTGTGCTTATATGGCACACGATATGGCTGTTTCGCTACAGGATTACCAGTCGTTAAAATTAAGTGTTCATAAAACGGTATCAGTCCGATGTCATCGTCAGATGCGGAAAACACATCTTTAAAATTCCATAATAATTCGCATAATTTTTTCTTAAGTTCCAAGTCAGTAATATGATCCATATTAAATTTGTTTAAAAATTGCGATTTAGTTAAAGGATATTTGTTATTTGAAGTTTTAATGCCGTTAACTAGGTTTCTTTTAGAATTTTCCCATCTATTTAGATCATTCTCTGATAAAACTTGGATTTGAACTAAACACATCCCCTTTTTTATTGTAATTGTATCATTTTCGTGGTTATTAGTTACCCATATAAAACCTTCTCCTTTGTCGTAAAATATAATCTGTTCCTCACATAGCAGATTTTCAGGAATTTCAACTGATGGGGTCGCAAACCATATTTTAGATTTGCTAACCACTGGCTCACTCATCTGTGATATTTGAATTTTTTGCATCATTTTGGGAGGGACTTTTGTTTTCCTTATCGCGATACCGTAATATTGCTCTTTATTTTCATGATTTATTATTTTCATATTGGCGCTCTGCCGTGCCATTTCGACATCCTTTGGCGTCACGCTAGGTTTTACCATGTTTTTACATAATTCAACTATTATCTTAATTTCGTTTGACCTGTAGTGTCGCATATCTCCTATTTTTATTTTCGCAGATTCAATACCCTTATTTTTAAAATTAACTTCATCTCTGCAATGTCTTTCAGAATAATTGGACAAGTTTCTGATTATTTCTTTTCCTCCTTGCGAGACGTGAGGTTCAAAAGATTGCGATATTATACCGTCAGAAATTTTGTTTACTGTTACGTTGTCTTCGTATCCTCTGTTACGATTTCTTAAAATAGAAATTTCTTTCCCTACCTTAGCCGGGTAGAAAAGCCTCTCTTTTGCTACGTCAAATAGTACTCTATTGAACCTTAAAAAATTTGCGCCTATAATTGCTTCATACGGAAAGTTATCGCATATTAGAAAATTTGTCGAAAAGATCCTATTGTCCCTTTTTACGTTTAGGCAAATTGAACCTCTTGAATCCAATTTATGCCCTGTCACACTAGTTAAATTGGATTATTAAAATTTCTTTGTTGCCTAATATGCAGAGGCAACATATTAAATACGCATGAGCTTATGATATTGACCGTTAATTTGTCTATTGGGAGGAGGGGTATAAAAATTTTGTTGGTACGCGTTGTAAGGTTGGCGCAATCTTCCCTGGCTATAGCCTAGTGCACCACCGGCGCTAAAATTTGTTCTTCCGAACAAATGGTTGCCATAATTTTGCCTACTGCCGACAGCAATTCTTGGTATGTGATTGGGGACATAACGGCACTCCCTCGTGATGTGCCCAGGTCGATTGCAATTATAGCATCTTATTATTGTATGGTTATTTTCATAATTGGATTGTTTGACAGGCTGAAAACGTACTGTTTTCTGCCTAGCGGGTTTTTGCGTTTTATTTCTTTGTGGCACTGGGGAGTTATCCCTTGAAAAGAAATTGGGGGACGCCTGATCGCCCTTGAAGTTTATGTTCGCATTTGAATCGCCTAGGCTATTTATTTTTGCTTTACTGTGATTTGCGACCATCCTGTCGACTTCGATCAATCGCCCCACCTCCTGAACTGCAAGATCCAACGTCTGAATATTTTTGGATATTACCACTCTATATAGTTTTGGGGGTAGCCCTTGCAAAAAGGTATTTAGTATGACTTTTTTATACGGTTGCTCTGAATCTCTTCCTTATTTTGCTTCTAACGAAATGTGTATCTTATCAAGATATTCTCTTATATTTTGTGAGTAGTGAAGGCACACAGTTCCGTGTTTTAATTTATTTATGGAACTGGTTTCTATAAATCTATCTTTAAATGCTTTTAACAATTAGTCCACCGTATTTATTGACAAGTTGTTATCATTGCCTATGGTATTTTCAATCTATTTTAGAAAAGTTTAGGCCTTGCCTTTTAGTCGTAGTAGGAGCATGTTGACTAACGCTTCTAGCTCTGTTTTTGTTAGTTGTACAAACTGGGCCAATTGGATATTGTATTCGTCAATATCTGATTGACCATTGTACTCCGGGATAGACTTCGCTATTTCTATATTTTTCACGACCAACTTCTGCACCGTTAATAAATCGTTAAGGTCGTCCGACATTTTTTTTTTTTGCGGTTGAATCAACTCAAAATAAATTTATTTTTTCACTTAACCTATTTTGGGGGAGGCTATTATCTCTTATGATATATTTTTAAGGATTTCCTGTCGTAGCTTAGTGGCTATAGGCCTAATCCCTTTACTTATGTGTCTGCATCTCTCAAATAATTAAATTCAAATTACAAAGTTTATAGCGTAATTAGTTCGCAAGTTTTCCTCCAATTTCCGACTGCGCCATTTGTAGCGATGAAAGTTTTATGTGACTATAAAGAAAGTGACTGGCTATAAAAGAAAGGGACTGGGCTTAATTGTGGTCATAAATATTGACCGCGTCAAAGACAATATTATGCCCAAAGGTCGTGAACTTACACCTTATAATTTCTCCGATTGCGCCGCTTATAGCGCTAAAGATTGTGCCAACAAGCCTCGCGCCACAGCAATGGGGAGTGAAGTAACCTTATGACCGCGCCGCCCTAAATCATTGATAGAACATAAAATGTATAGAAATATAAATGTGACCTCTTTTCCTTGAGCTATCTGGAGATCAGATTCCTTGGGAACGTGCCTTGGAGATATGCGAACTAATTACCTGTCGTCAGGCTAGATACAGACATATAAAGTGAAATAAACACAGGTAAAAAGCAATAGATTTATTGAGACTTACATATTTAGGTGAACAGCAGTAGGTCACTTCAAATGACAATAACGGTGACTGATATACAACAATGAAAGAATTGTAAAGATCGTACGCCGAAATAATTCTATCTAAATGGTCCTGACTCTCCTTTACGAATATCTCCAAATAGCACTTTTACCCCACTATCAAACGTAGTTCTTTTGTCCTGCGCTGTAAGAACTGGCTCACAATTGGCTCAAGTGGCTCAAGGATGCGAAGCCTTCGTCCAATAAATTGTTTTAAATATTTCTGATGATTCAAACGTTCACACGGCCCTTATAGTTTAAACTTCCTTAGAAATATTGTACGTAGCATCTTTTTTATTGATGCCATTGTCTTAGCGAAATCCAAAGCTTGGATAGTGCCGTTTTTTGTCTGAGGCTACTTGCAATTTCTCTCTTTGCTGATTTAGGACTTTTCTTTCTTTTTGACACTAGATTTAAACTTAATTAGGGGAAGTCGGAATTATCTTTAGATAATTTTGGAGATAATCTTAATCGGAATAATCTTTAGAGAAAGAAGGAACTTTATTTTGGTATTTTAAATACATCGCATTTTACTCACGGTACAATGGCTCACTCGCAGAGAAGTCATACATTTGGCCGTGAGATCTTCTTCACAGCAGATATGCAGCTCAAGGTGAAGAAAGAATAGTTCTTATCTTGCAAGAAAAACAAATCCAGGTTTATCTACGCTTTGGCTGATCATCTCCATGCAAAGGGTGTCTCTGTCTCCCAGGCATCCGGTGACGCAGATGTCCCGATTGTGGAAGTTGCTGTTGCCTCTTCACGGTATCACGACACTGCCGTAGTTGGGGACGATACCGATATATTGGTTCTCTTATGCTACCACTGTGACTTGTCAAGCAAGAAACTATTGACTTGTCAAGCAAGAAACTATTCTTCATACCTGAGCCAAAGTCGAATAAAGCTCCCCGAATATGGGACATACACACCCTGAAAGAGAAGCTGGGACTAGATACTTGTCATCTGATCCTTATTGCTCACGCCCGGTTAGGCTGTGAGTCTACTTGGCGAATCCACGGTGTGGGAAAAGGTCTTGCACTGAAGAGGCTGATAGAAGACAATGATTTCCGAACATCAGCGGCAGTGTTCATGCAGAAGTCCGCTTCGAAGGAGGAAATCTAGACCGCTGGTGAAGACGCCCTGCTGATCATATACGGTTTGTTGAAAGGAGGGAACTTGAACAAGCTCTGCAGAGAAGTTTTTCAAAAGAAAGTGACAACGGCAAACTTTTGTTCACCCAGAACATCTGCCACCAACTTCTGATGCAGCCAAGTTTCATAGCTATAGAGTTTTTTATCAAGTTCAGGTATGGACCAGGGAGCCTGATCCAGAACTGAAAACCGAGGAATGGGGATGGAAGAATAAAGATGACTTCTTGTACCCATTAACAACTGACCTCCCACCAGCCCCGCGTATGCTCCTAAAGATCTTGAACTGCTCCTGTCGTGTACAGTGTAGTTCAGCGAGGTGTAGCTGCTTTAAAAACGGCTTAATTTGTACTTCAGCATGCAGAACCTGCAAGGGAACAATGTGCTCCAACTCCCCAAAAATCGACAGCAACAATGATGAAGAAAACCTAGAACCCTAGTCGTTAATCCATTCCAAATGAAGAAGTTGTGAAACTAGTCGGAATCTGATTCTCTATTTTGTATTTTTTATAAGATTGATTCTATTTAATAGACTGTGAAGATTAGACACTATGGGTTGACCCTAAATAGTATACGAAGGGTGTTTTAAGTGTGATTTATGATACTGACCAAACCAGTCGGGTTTGTAATTCACTTTCCCTAATTATTTTCTAAAAAAATGTAGATCATTCATTAGTGATTACGATTTTTTTTTTTTTTTGGTTCAGTGAACAACCTATTTGATTCTATTTTCGGTCTCAGCTTGTGATTCTACGTCAGAACCACACTTTCATTCAAGAAAATCGGGCTACAACGAAAATTGTATTTTTTAGGCGAAAAAAGTCGAAAAAATACATTTACTTTTTGTATGGTGCTTCTTACGCTAAATCCGACTTCGTTTTCGGTCTCGCCATGTTATTTTGGGTTAGAATCATACTTCAGTTCAAGAAAAACCGATGTCCACAAAAATTGCGATTTTTATTTGAGTAACGGAAAAAAATAGCATTAAAAGCCAAAAAACGGTTATTTTGCGTCGACTCAGAATATGCGAATATGTTGTTCAGTTTTTTTTTTCTCTACAAGATGGTGTAAAAATCATTTCTGTTGCAATTTGTTTCGGGTCGACCTCTTTTTGGAGCTCATTTTCCTGTACTATAGTCTGGTTTTAATGTTCAATAAATAGCTTGTGATAACATATGCAGAGGCACATTTGCTGTCTTTTACTGAGCCATAAGTATAAATTTAGAGAGAGGCTGGATGCAATGTGATTATTTTCTCATGAAAAAGTGCCTGAATTTGGGTTGGTAGGTAATTTGACTTTTGCAAGGGTATTAACTCTAGTGAAACACTTGGAGGTAACATTTGCCATCCTGGAGGGACATAAAAATGACTGAAACAGGGTGAGTCTATCTTCCAAGATGGAACAAGCTCATTAAATGTTTTCCATGACCTTATAGATGTCAAATTATGCAAGATACAATTGTTGGCAAAAGTGAGCTTAAAAATATCATGCTCGTGACCTATTGTTTGTATCTTTCTGTAATACCTAGTGATCAGCATATTCCGTCTTTCTAAAATTAGAGGGTAGACCAGTTAAGTATTTCACTTTATTAGAGTAGCATTGAACATGAAGCCCTTTTTTAAGGGATTCATGTTCATTAGTGCAAGTTTGCTTGCCATGTTTTGGATTGTTTCTAATTTGGCAAGATTAGTTTTACCACATTCTCCGTATGATTCTATGGCATACTCAATCTTAGAACAAATAAATCCCTTGTAAAAATCAAAGAGTATTTCTTTAGAATTGACCCACTTTGACCCTGCCAGTCACTTAAGGATGAGTAATCTTGGCATACATGAATTTTTGACACAGTTGATTTGATTTGCCAAGCCAGTCTTGGATCCAGTCATACTCCTAGAAATTGAGGTCATACAGTATATTGGATTTCTACATTGTTTAAGAATAAATTTGGTGGCATGACGGACTTCTTGTTGTAGAACATAATTGCATTTGTCTTAGGCTTGGAGATAGGTAGTGAAGATACAGCAGAGAATGCTGCTAACTCCTTTAGTGCTAAATTTATATTATTGACAATATTATTTATATCTCTACCTGCTGACCATAGACCCAAGTCATTTGCAAATTCAAGCTTGGATCTTGAATCTTTGCTAAACTGAAGCTTACTTAAAACCAATAGGAAAAGAAGAAGGCTGAGTTTGAGCCTCCTGTGGGAGCCCGATATGCAATGCTGAAATACTGGTTAGCTCATTTTGCACCCAAGCTTTATAGCTTCCTACGTGGCATCTTTCCAAAAAGTTTTCCAAATACTGGTAGTAGTGAGATTGGCCTGTAGGAGTTGATTATATCTGGAGGTTTACCTTGTTTCCTGATTAGAATTATAATGGTCTGTTTACATATTCTTGGGAATATTTTTGTAGTCCATGTGTGGTTGTATACATGAAAGTTTTTCTTGCTTTTATGATCCATTGGATGCTTATTTCGTCTTCTGATGCTGAAGAGGAATTGGACTTCCTTAAAGCTTCCTTTAGCTCGGACTTAGTAAATACACTTGAACGTTCCTCCTTGAATTTTGTTTTCTCATGCAACTTGCACACTCTAGGCCTTGTTCTATGTACTATGGGCACTTCTTTTTTGAAATGAATAGCAAATGCATCAGGAATGTCCTTGTCGTTCTTTAAGGTGGTTGTTGTAAGACAGGGGATCTTTGAATTATAAGTTTTATTATTTCCAGCCATTTGATTTATAGATTAATGAATTTTACTTGAGAGGCACATTATGGTCAATTTCCGATGCAAAGTCATTCCAGGCTGAGTGCTTAGCCGTCAAAAACTATTTTCTTTACTAAAGCTTCAGCCTTCGTAAGAGCAATGAAAGTTATTTGGCTTGGATGCCCCTGGAAGATATTCCTTTGACTTGTTTTGATTGTCTGGAGGTAGAAATGAACGGATTTAGGGTCAGAAATGTGCCCAGCTTTTGGAATTCGGAGCTATTCATCTGATCAGTAACTACAGGTATTGGGGCTGTGTTTTGATTCCCCAAGGTCTTAGCATTGGCCAACTGGGTTATTCCTGGGGCAGATGAATTATTGTTCTTACCCCTGAGGGTGTTTGTATAAGAAATACTTGCATAAGGATTAGCTTGGATGTTGGGTTTTCCCCAGTTGTTTGTTATGGAAGGGGGCAGTACTTGGCTTTGGATTCTTAGGTGTTTTAGCTGCGACGATTGAGAAGGGAATGTTTTGCTCAGTTCAGATTCTCAGAATATCCGCACGTTGATGGTTGGGGCATTGATCTTATTGAAATGCACTGTTTCCTATGGTCATACAGTTTTTGCAATATGGCTCAAGAGTAGTACAAGATGTTGAAGTATTATTGTCTTTTCTACATTTGGAACCGGAGGGATTTATTAGCTGGCTATTATATTTAGTATGGCCATGTACATGACATTTGATGCAGTATAAGGGCTTGGCCGTACAGGGCTTGAAAGGGATTTTTCGCCATATGTACATCATGTGTTAGCTCAGTTTTCACTGCAACCAAGACTGATTTGCTTGGCATCAGGCTTCCTCCGTCTCTTTTGTTAAGCCTAGTCATATTTGTGATGGTAGGACTTCTTCCTGATGAGTCTTTTAATTCAGATCCAATTTCTTGTGCTTGTAAAGAAAGATCAATTCCATAAAAAAGAAAAAATACTGGAATTTCTTTTCTCTGACGAGTTTTGCGACTTGAATTCCTGAGTTTGAAAGCTGTATTAAAGTAGCCTTTGGGAGTACTTTATCAGCTCCTACAGCATCTTGAAAATAAAGTTCTGCTGTGCCTGATATTTGGACAGTGAGCTCAAAGTTAACTCTGGCTACTTTGAAAATAGTTTATTTGATTAAGACATGATCATCTGCTTAGAATCCTGTTCCGTTTTTCTTTCTAATTGATAAAATGTGATAATTTGGAATAATTGGGGATGGAGAAAGCTCTGAAATTTTTCTTTTTCTTGCTGATGCCTCAGTTCATTGAATACTAGGATTTCCTGGGGTTGAGTTTAGGGGTCCTTTTAGGGGGGTTGGATTTTGCTTCTTTTGGGCCTAGTTGGTTATTTTGGATTGATTATGAAGGCGATCGCAGCATCATCAAAGCTTAGGCAGCAGGGGAAGCGTTGATCCCTGCTCACCTGATCCCTTCACTTTAAGATATCTTATTCCCGGCAGGTACACAGGTGCTTGCGGCAGGTAATCAACCCCCTTCTGCTTGCTTAGTCACTGAATCGACACTAGGATGCAGATTCATCGACTTTTTTGCTAAAATTTCAAATTCACCAAAAATAAAGTTAAATTCTCCCAAATTAAAAATAATCCTGGTACTCCGTCGTGTTTCAGATTTACATTGGACAGTTTTTGTTACAGCTTTTTTTAATATTTTCCCTCGTAATGTTGAACTGAAAAAGAGATATATGTTTTCAGTTATTCCAAAAACATGTCACAATGATTGGATCTTATATAGCTGCAGTAACTCCTACTAAATTCATTGAATGGTTATCAGAATTTAAAAATAATGCTTTATGATTCTTTTTTCCATTATTCTTTATTGAATGCCAAATATGTGACCTATCATCACGACAGCATTATCCTAATATTATGATCTGCAGTTTGTTAATGAAATTTTATCGGAATTTAATTTCTCTAAGATTGCATTTTTGATCGATGCTTCATTTTTAGCATGTATTTTAGTAAAACCGAAAAAAGGTTCTTTGATGGAAACTTTTTTTCTTGATAAAATCAACATCTACATACCTAAGGACTTGAGAGATCAATTCTCAATGAGAGATATCAGGAGTTGAACCAAACAAAAGTCCATATTATGTATTTCTTTTTGTAGCGTGTATTAGTTGATTTTAAACTGTAGATGCCAGAAGATGAATGCATTCCTTTTGAATCTGTGGTGACAAATATGAGACAGTTTTTGGAGTTTCTGTGGCATGTTTAAGATGATTTGCAAGTAGCAGATCAAACTGAGCTACAAGTTTAAGTAAGGGTGAAGGGTTTCCTATATTTTTACTATCTTGAAGTGCTAATTTCTCAAAATGGCCGCATAGAGGAAGACTTTGTTTAATAAATACCTCATGGAAGGTAATATTCTTTGCAATATATTTTGCCACCGTTCTTTTTCAGACTGATTGTTTGCTTCTAATGACACATTCATTCCCGTTCTATTTATTCATCTTCTTCTGTTTCTTTCTTCGTTCTGCCCGGCTTTCTTCCTCCATTTTTCTTCTGAATGCCCTAGAATAGGAAGTATCTGACTTGGAAGAACATGAACAGTATAATCAACCTATCGAGTCCCAGACACTTGTTACATGCCTGGTGATCCTTCCACTGATGAGCCGCTCACTTAACCTGAACAACTATGCTATTCATACTCACCATCCGACGCAGACGTCGAACTGTTGAGATTTATCATAGGTTTCAAAGATGGCATAGTCATTTTCTTGCCAGACATCTAAATTGAAGGGATGAATTCTCGGTTTAGGAAAGCCACTCACAACGTTAGATGGCGTGAAAGATTTTGGGAAAGCAACCCCAAGAAGTTCAGAGATCTCGTATTCTATCATTGATTTCACAAGGTTGTTTCTAAGCCACTTTTCAATAACTTGGGAGAAATAAATTTTTAATGGTGAATAGACTGTTACATCAAGGGGCTGTAATTTATTTGACGTGTGTCGAAGGAATCTAAGTATTTGCAACCCCATTTCATTTGTAAAATAAATAAACTCGTAGCTCATGTGATTCTCGTGGTTATCCATGAGCAGATGTTCTTGCCGCTCAGTGCAGCATGGTATAAACCTCTTTAGGTGGTCAAAATAGCCAAGGAATATTTTTTGTCGTCCGTGCATTTCCGAGCTTTGCACTAGCAACGGTCTTTTTTCCTGGTGGGGCATCATCAAAGAGCCTTTCCGCAAAGCAAGTCTTTTCAAAGCCAACCTATCGAGTCCCAGACACTTGCTACATGCCTGGTGATCCTTCCACTGATGAGCCGCTCACTTAACCTGAACAACTATGCTATTCATACTCACAATCCGACGCAGACGTCGAACTGTTGAGATTTATCATAGGTTTCAAAGATGGCATAGTCATTTTCTTGCCAGACATCTAAATTGAAGGGATGAATTCTCGGTTTAGGAAAGCCACTCACAACGTTAGATGGCGTGAAAGCTTTTGGGAAAGCAACCCCAAGAAGTTCAGAGATCTCGTATTCTATCATTGATTTCACAAGGTTGTTTCTAAGCCAGTTTTCAATAGCTTGGGAGAAATAAATTTTTAATGGTGAATAGACTGTTACATCAAGGGGCTGTAATTTATTTGACGTGTGTCGAGTGAATCTAAGTATTTGCAACCCCATTTCATTTGTAAAATAAATAAACTCGTAGTTCATGTGATTCTCGTGGTTATCCATGAACAGATGATCTTGCCGCTCAGTGCAGCATGGTATAAACCTCTTTAGGTGGTCAAAATAGCCAAGGAATATTTTTTGTCGTCCGTGCATTTCCGAGCTTTGCACTATCAACGGTCTTTTTTCCTGGTGGGGCATCATCAAAGAGCTTTTCCGCAAAGCAAGTCTTTTCAAAGCCAACCTATCGAGTCCCAGACATTTGCTACATGCCTGGTGATCCTTCCACTGATGAGCTGCTGACTTAACCTTAACAACTATGCTATTCATGCTCACCATCTGACGCAGACGTTGGACTGTTGAGATTTATGATACGTTTCAAAGATGGCATAGTCATTTTCTTGCCAGACATCTGAATTGAAGGGATGAATTCTCAGTTTAGGAAAGCCACTCACAATGTTGGATGGCGTGAAAGCTTTTGGGAAAGCAACCGCAAGAAGTTCAGAGATCTCGTATTCTATCACTGGTTTCACAGGGTTGTTTCTAAGCCAGTCTTCAATAGCTTGGTAGAAATAACTTTTTAATGGTGAATAGACTGTTACATCAAGGGGTTGTAATTTATGTGACGTGTGTCGAGGGAATCTAAGTATTTGCAACTCCACTTCATTTGTAAAATAAATAAACTCGTAGCTCAAGTGATTCTCGTGTTTATCCATGAGCAGATGATCTTGCTGCTCAGTGCATCAGTGCAGCATGGTATAAACCTCTTTAGGTGGTCAAAATAGCCAAGGAATATGTTTTTGTCGTCCGTGCATTCCGAGCTTTGCACTAGCAACGGCCTTTTTTCCTGATGGGGCACCATCAAAGAGCCTTTTCGCAAAGCAAGTCTTTCCAAAGATAAAGTACGGAGGAACAAAGCTCCCCATCACATGGATAGTTATGACCATTGTGATAATTTCCCTCTTTTCTGAGACGTAGTTGCTCATAGCTGCTTTAAGGCTCAGGACCTTCAGACATTTCTGTTGAACATTCGACAAGTCCGTCTCATCCACGTTAAAAAGACGGTCAGCCGGGAAAGGATACTTGGAGTGGCTGGAGTCGCCTGACCATAGAAATGAGGGTACCCTAGGACATAATGGACAAAAAGTGTCCCATAGTGCTAAGGAACATGTGTCCCAGAGTGCCCAAGCAGGAAACTTTTCACAAAGGTTCAGTTTTGTGTTACCAGATAAACTGATCTCACGGCCAGATAAGGCCATGTAAACTGATTACTGAGCCCTGTTCTAGAGCAAAAAGAACACAGCTTCAGACAATAAGACACTAATTATCACACAATAAACCGTTCAGAAGTTTTATAATGAAAATCAGGCTGTCTTTCTTACTAAAAAAAAAAGAAGAAAACTTCTTACCAAAAATCTGTGATAAGAATATTTTCTGATGTTTCCGGAAAGACACGTGTATTCTGCCATACTACTAAATAGATGACACGATGGATGTAATTAAGGCAGACTTTGATTAAAAAAAATTCACAAAGTTATATATATATATATATATATATATATATATATATATATATATATATATATAAAGGTATATATATATATATATATATATATATATATATATATATATATATATATATATATATATATATATATATATATATATATAGAGTCCGTTGATTTTGAATTGAAGTTATCAAGTATTTTGGGCAATAGGTTGCATAGGTTGCATCAAGACTGGGCTGGGTAATTGTAGACAGAGAAAAGCCAAGACAGATATTCCAAGTAACTGAGAGGCAAATGTTTCAATGTCTGGGGCACGGGTAAATGGCAGGAGTATGAATGACTCTCTAATTGGACACATACTTGTCAGGTTATTTTTTGGAAAGGCATGCCTGCCTAGAGTCTTAGGCATGCTGATCAAGAATTTAAAAAAGAGGCAAACAAGGCACACCTGCCTATGTATATATATATGTATATATATATATATATATATATATATATATATATATATATATATATATATATATATATATATATATATATATATATATATATATATATATATATATATATATATATATATATATATATATATATATATATATATGTATATATATATATATATATATATATATATATATATATATATATATATATATATATATATATATATATATATATATATATATATATATATATATATATATATATATATATATATATATATATATATAGGCACGCGGCAGGCTTCTATATATAGATTCTCACTGTCGCTTGTCTTCTAAACGAAAACAAAATTGAGCCTTTTATTGATGTCATGAAGTGGTACATTTCTAAAATTACATATTTTTTTTTATTTGACCTTTAACTTTTGCCTCGGTTTCTCTTTTATAATAATGGAAGACATATCGCTAAACCTGTGTGTCTTTAATTGTTCAGGTGGTGGGACAAAAGCTTATTTTTCTTCCAACGACTTATTTGATCCGTATTTTTGATTTTCAAAGGTACAGTAGGTATTGATGACCTTATCCATGTCAAAATCGAAAATCCAATCATCATCGCTATCATTTTCAATTTGTTTCGTTGGTTTTACCTCGGTTTATCTTTCGTTACTATGAAATACATATCGCCGAACCTTTGTTTTTCTAACAAAGGCATGGTAGGCATTGATGACCTTATCCATGTCAAAATCCCAAACTCAATCATCATTGCTATCATTTTCAATTTTGACACGTTTTGATTCTCGCTGTCCAGGTTGATTTTCACTGATTCGCTCGCATGATTGGTGTCGCATGTCTTCTAACCGCGTGTGTCTTTGCTCTTCATTTTTATTTTTGAATTGCACATGCTCGGTGTCGTATGTCTTCTAACCGCGTGTCTTTGCTCCGCATTTTCATTTTTGACTTGCTCACATGCTCGGTGTCGCATGTCTTTTAATTGCGTGTGTCTTTGCTTTTCATTTTAACTTTTGACACGCCGCCGCTTTTCTTCTAACCGTGTGTATCTTTGCTCTTTATTTTAATTTTTGACTCACTCACTTGCTCGGTGTCGTATGTCTTCTAACTGCATTTTTCTTTGCTCTTCATTTTCATTTTTAACACTCTAATTGTCGTTTTCGCATGTCTTCTAACCGCCTGTACCTTCGATCTTCATTTTCATGTTTGACACGTTTTTGGATTTTAATTGCTTTAGATAATTTAGTCTTAGCTTTAGCTTTAGCTGCCTATATTGGTGTTTTTAAAATTGACGGTCCATGTAATCGAATTTCACAGTTTATCACGTTTGTTTTTTTGGGCCTTCCAACAGACATTATATTATATAAATATGCCTAATTGTTGCGTTGGAAACTCAACAATCTTATTTATTCTATGCATGACATCATATAAGAAAATGCTTATATGATGTCATATGAAATGCTTATATGATGTACTAACATAGTACATGACTTCGTTTGCAAAACCAAAATTGAGGCTCTTAACAAATTTTCTCAGACTTCTGACCTATCTAGATTGTTTTTTTATGCTAAAATATCCCAAGGTACCAATTTTTCCGAAAAAATATTGAGCCGTTTTCGAGAACATACATATACAATATACACAATTGTTGCTCACTTACAATTTCTTTTTTGCTGAACATTTGGCGCCCTTTTGTGAGTAACACCGGGAAATGATGCCCTCTTGCCCTCCTTACTACGCCGCTGGGAAGGTGGGGGGGGGGGGGGTTAATAAAACCAGCATTGCCCCTATCTGCAGCTGAGTTTAAAGTTCAACTTATGCCTTAGAGAAACTTACTGCTATAAGGTTATACCGTTTATTTAGGGTTATTATTTGATATATATGTTTTATTTTAGTCAATTCATTGTCTATTTACTCTTGCATGCTGTTATTGGAACATGGACATCAATTTCACTTAATTTTTGGCTAAGTTGGGAGGGACAAAACTATGAAAAAAGAAATACCAGAAATAGATATATAGAAAATATAAGACATTATTTGCAAAACAATCTCAAGATGTAAGGGGGAGAGAGTTTGGGCCTTCTCCCTCTTCTGTGTACGTGCGAACCAGAATTGTGACGTTTCAGTAGCGTGATTAATATAAAGGTAGTCGTTTATTACTGAAAAAGTACGCCTACTATTTCTTGCAAAATCTTGCGCGTATGATTCTATATTTCTGTACAGAAAAAAGAGAATTTAGTAATGAAGTCAACTAAAGAGTCCAAGTGCCAATTAGTAATGAATCGAACCTTGTGTAATCCATTATAAGTTGTTTTTTTTTTCGTTTTAGGTCGCATATTCTGAGTCTACTCAAAAGTGGTGTGAACGTAATAATCGACCGCTACTCGTTTTCCGGTGTTGCTTTTTCTGCAGCTAAACAGGTTATATTTCCGAATAAATAACCTATTTCATTTTCATCTTTTTCTCTGTTTTTATTTTTTTTTCGCTTCTGGTTTTTTTCTTATTCTCTTGTTAATTCACAAATTGCCTTAACCTAAACTTGTCCTAATTATATTGGTTTTTCGTTTTTAATCAAACAAGTTAAGTGATTAACTTGCTGTTCAAGCCATTGATAAATTGAATGTACTTGATTATTTCTATGACTAAACTCCCTAAATGGACAACTCTAGCTAATAATAATCAAAAAGTTAGCCAGTAACATTTACATTTTCTTCTGTTTCTAAGTGCTAATTGACAAATATTTACTTATTCTGTATTACGTATTTATTATGTATGTTTGTCTTAATTTCGATACTGAAGATTATGAATGTAATTTTTTGAAAAGGGGGAAGTAGCTAGCGATTTTAGAAAAACCTTAATCAAACCACTGTATGAGAAAGGTGATAGAGTGAGTGTGGCAATTATCAAGGCATTAGTCTGGTCTCTGTAGGTAGTAAATTACTTAGTAATATGATATTTTTTAGACTGAGAGATGCTGTAGACAAAGTTTTAAGAGAATAACAGTGCGGTTTTAGAAAAGGTAGAGGATGCGTCGATCAAATTTTCACTCTTAGGTTAATAATTGAGAAGTGCCTTAGTTATGAAACAACTTTGGTCGTAAGTTTAAATGATTATGAACAAGCGTTCTTTTGTTGATAGAAGAGCTTTAGCGAGGATCCTATCCTTGTTAATTCTTGTATGGAATACCAGACAAATACATTAAAGTGATTAGTGCTATGTACGAGAATAGATTGCTGCAGTTAAGGTAGGAAATGAGGTCAGCAGCTGGTTTCATATTAAATCAGGAGTTAAGCAGGGTTGTGTTTTATCACCCTTTATATGGATCATTTTGATGGATTTTGTCTTAAGAAGCACAGGAAAGGTAGGCTAATGGGAAACCACGGAATCAAATGGGGATGAAAAACTCTTCTGGGCTTAGATTATGCTGACGATTTAAGCATCCTAGATGAAAGTGTGAGCAAAATGAGTGAAATCTTAGAGGTTTTGCGAGTTCAGGGTGCTAGAATAGGTTTGAAAATAAACTTTAAGAAGACTAAGTCACTAAGGCTAGGAACAAGTCGATATGAAAAGGTGACGTTTGGTAACGAAAAGATTGATCAGGTTGACAGCTTCACTTACCTGGGTAGTATTATTAGTAAAGACGGTGGGAGCAGGGAGCACAGTTGAAAAAAGTTTGGAAGAATAGGAAGACAAGTGTGCAAACTAAGATAATAATATTGGAAGCTACAGTGATGACAGTTGTCAGGTATGGCTCTCAAGTATAGGCGCTCCGAAAGTAGATGAAGATTTGCTAGATGTTTTCTAGAGAAATTGCTTACAGATTGTTCTGGGTACCCGGCTGACTGATCGTATTTCAAATAGTAGGTTGTATGAAAAGTGTGGTTCAATCCCGCTTTCTAAGGCTATGATGAGAGAAAGGTTGAGGTTGAGATGGCTAGGGCACGTTCTGCGGATGAATGATGATAGATTGCCAAATATTGTCCTTTTCAGCGAACCGTTTAGGGCTAAACAGAAAGTAGGTCGTTTGCGGTTGGGGAGGGGGAGGTTGTCATAAAGAAAGATTTGAAAGAAATGGGAACTTCCTGGGAGAGCGTAAAGTGGGAGGCTTTGAATAGTTTGGGATGGAGTAGGAGCGTGCTTAGCTGTTGGCCTCAGGTGGCTTGGTGTTGCAGTGAGTTGTTAGTAGTAGTAGTAGTATGCATATTTTTGGCTAATCTATTTATATAGTCTGCTGAAAAGGAGTCTAAAGAGCTCAAAATGAATTTCACTTACTAACAAGGGTTACTTGTTATGCTTTTGTAGTAAAGCTGCTAATCCGGTTTTTTGGGTACAGGTCTGGTGAAAAAGTATAGTTTTGCAGAGATGCCATTGTTACTTTGTGAGGGTTGGGTGTTTCCCAATCTCAGCTTAAACTGTTTATATCTCGCATGTATGTCATATTTTTGTGTATGTGTGACCTTTTTGGGGCCCCAGAGTGCGTAATATCATCTGTCTAAAGAAGACCTCGAGGCGATTCAAAAATAGGTGATCAAGATTATATGAACCAGAAGCATATCACGTCGGAGAATGCTCTTTCTACCCTAAAAGTTACAACCCAGAATGATAGGCGTTTCTATTTAATGCGCAAGTTCGAGAGTCCGTACTTTCTTCCAAATACACCGTTCACTATTCCCTCCATTTTTGGCAGTCAGTGCAAACAACCGTCACAAATTATTAGTGCCGTCCCAATGCACTTTACTTTAAGTATTTTTAACAAATAATGGCCCAAGTGTTCCTTATTTTATTTGTAAAAAACAACAACGAAAAACAATGCTATTTAGCCTTTCCTCGATCGGTGACTATAATCGTTATTTTCGGTTACAAATGATCTTTAATTTGTTTGGATCCTCCCTCCCAGACTATCGGATTGACCCACAAGGGACACTCTTGTTAATGAAGTAGTGTAAAAATACAGCCCTATCAAATGCTTTTATAAAGAAATTTTTACTCGGGCTGCGAGAAAGGAAAATAATTTACGTTTCGGTATCTCTACCAAATTTAAATTATTGAATCATCTAAATTTTGATTGTCGAACATATCAAACCAATGGATTTAGTCGAAGAATTTAGGGTTATAATCAGCAAGTAAAAAAGTGATCTTGGTCAATAGCAACTAAAACCCTAAAAAAGCAGAACTTTGAAAACAGTATGTAGATCAAAGGATCTGTTTTGTATGACGATTCTAAATGGGTTAAATCTATCATGTTTAAAATCACTTACCAAAAGTTACTTAAATAAAACAAAATATACTTGACTTTTAGAAAAGAGGGGCCACCCTGCAAAAAGGGTAGTGATGTTTTAGAAAAATTACGCGCGTGTGTGTTGTGGCGGATTATTAATTGTGCAAAATGAATAAAAAAAATGAACAACACATATGTGTAAAATTTGGTTTTAAAACTGGGAAATTCTCTTCGGGTACTTAAAAATCGTAAAACAGCTTTTGGGGATAAATCTCTGGCCCGGTCAAACATATTTTTCTGGTTTAAATATGTAAAAAAGGCTGAAGGTCAATCAGTATTTGACCACATGAAGAACCACTGTAGACTGGAATCCAGCCGATATATTGGTTGACCGATGTTATCGGGCCGATGTGAGGGTTAGTTTCATTATCGGGTATCGGGAAAGAAATATCGATTATCGGCCAATATATTTTTTTTATGCGCAACTTGTCCAGAAGATAAAACCAGATTTCCTCATGTAATTTTGCTTATTCAGTCATTTGGGGTTGAGCCACCAGCTAAGTCTGACCATGGTGGAGAGAGCAGCAGAGATTAGTCAAAGTATCATTCTTGTCAGTACTTGTCAATACACACCTGGTGCAGCAATGTTCTAAATATATGCCGACTTCAGGAACGTACAATCTTCTACCAAAACAAGTAAAAAGAATACAATAAACCATCCGGTTTCTGTTTAATGAATGTTCACTTGCGTGGGTGAAAGATCCAGGATTCAATTGGTTAAAATCATGATACCCAGTCATGGGTGTAGCTAAGAGGGAGAGGGGGTGTTGTAAAGTGGATGGAACGTACCCGGGCATTGTGCGTTGTCGAGCCAGTAATTATCGGTATTTCCAGGATTGACGGGGGAAGGATTTGATCCAATACACGGCATCCAACCAAATACCACCAAGAGGGTTTTGTGCACCACTACAGAAGACAAGTTTCAGGAATATTTATAAAAATGGAAATATTTATAGTGTAAATATATATAGAATTGACAACTTTGAACGAGATTCGGCACAAAAGAGTGTAAGCACATTTTTTTAAATTGCAAGCCCAGTTTTAAAACTTTCTAATCACGCCGCGTAAATCTGCAAAAATATAAACTTTTGTATTTTTCTGGAAAAAGGTTACCACAGGTGCGTTTTTTTGGGCGATCATATCAAAATTGGGGCTGCAGGATATTGGGAGAGGACTCAGTTGGGTGAAAAATTTAGTGCACTCTCTAAAAAACCAAAGAGACAGTGCCACAGCTTAGTGTCATTTTTGGCCATTTTGTATCGCCCAAGAAAATTTGACCAATCGGGGCTCTTAAGCTATCAACCAAAAATTAGGAGTTAATTAATGAGTTTATTACAATCAAAAAGCTTAAACAAAAAAGGGGACATAAACTAAAATTTAAAAAGTCAACTTTTTTCACATGAAAGAAAACTGTAAGTTTAAAACCATCCCACATCATAGTAATTAAATATGAAGTATCTCAAAGCATTGTGATAAAAACGAAAATGTTTGAAAATGTGCAGTATTGTTCCATTAAAGTTATACTTTAGGGTAGTAGAGGGTAGTAGCCTATGTCACATTCATCACATTCATGGGTTTATCTGTTCAATTTGAGTTTAGCTTTGTTCTTTACTTTCATTTGAACGAAAAAAACTGTTTAATCATATGAAAGGCCGTGGGAAATTTATACCGATAAGTTTTCCGGGCATTCCCTCTGCTTGGAATTGTCCAACTTTGTCTTTACCATGTTGCGATCCCTTGCGTTAATTAGAAAAGCCTAAAATAATTAAATTTTAACAGATAATGTGAAAATACTCATTTTACAAATGAGTCTTCAGTTTGGAAAAACCAAGGGAATCGGAAATCTTTAGAAGCTAATAATTATTTTTATGCTAACGTAGTAGTCCTTTGGCTATATATGCCCATCATCGATTTTGTCTTTTCACCCTTTCTCGAGCGTCCTTGTTATGATAGTTTTGATTACCGCTTGATTGTCAACTGCCATATTAGTGTTTCGAATATAAGTTGAAATACAAACGCTATCCCCATGTAAAAGATGAAATAAACGGTATTGTTATTAGGAACTTTGTTAAACTTTGAGTGTTTAGAAAGTAGCAATTCACTTTTAACCACGTCTTTTTTTTCATGGCTGATTTTGTTTCTGTGATTTATGTGATCCATTTCAAGCCCACTTATGTGTAAGATATTAAACCGAATCTATGTTATATAGAGGGGGTATTGCAGGAAATTCCCCGGCAGGTGTTCGAAAAACTGTTCGACCTTCAAGCAGAGGTTGTCTCAAAAGACCCTTCTCTTAGTTACTTTGAGAGAAGATTAAATTAAAAAAAAAAGTTGATTCTTCTTAAAGTAAAGAGCAACATTGAAACTAAAAACGAACGTAAATATTCAGTATGTGAGGGGGGCCGCCTCCTCCTCAACCCCTTGCTTTTTACGCTTAAGTTTGACTTTGTATCTCAAGTTCTTACCAACGACTCCTGAAACACAAAGGCTGTTTAATAGGAATAAGAAACTTTTTTAAAGTACTAAAAACTGTACTAAAAGCTATTGGTGTGTAAAGCTAAAATTAATAAGTTTTATATATTTTGAATCAGCATAAAAAACCAATTGTTTTGATGTATCAATTGTTATCAAAATTCCGTTTTTTAGAGCTTCGGTTACTATTGGGACAGGTCACTCCTTACTTAGAGATCTTTACCACGAATTCTTTGATACAATAAATATTTAAAGTTAAAAATTTATATTTGCCAGGACTAGAGATGGCACTGTGAAACCCGATGCAAAAAAATAGAAAAGAAAGGCCGTAGTTGCAAGTGTGCCATTCTAAAACTTTTTTCTTTTTTTTTTATTGCATGGATATTTTAAAAGTTTTTAAAGTTGTCAGTTACGTAAGTTTTGTTGAATTGAATTATTCCACGTAAACGCTGGAGCTCCCACTACAGAAAGCGAAAATTGGCTTTGGTTTTCTAACTGACTAGTGCAAATTTCGTTAACTGATTCTTTTTTTCTAACCATTTAAGGAGCCTTTGTTTTCCTTTTTAAGAAGGATATGGTCAAATAGTATCAGAATTTTTACCAATCAAGGTGCCTCTACATAGAATAGGATTGATTAAACCCCGCTGAGAACTGGATTATTTGGTAATTGATTTAAACATAATTTGGCTATCAGCCATGCAATGAAACAAAACAAGATGCAGCTCTGGTCTATTACCAGCTATAAAATTGCCAACATTCGACGCATACAAACAGACACGAAAATGTAATAAAAACCGAGATAAACAAATTTTATTCTAGGGTATGGACATGGAATGGTGCAAAAAACCTGAAATTGGACTACCTAAACCAGATAGAGTCATATTTTTAGATTTGAAAGAAGAGGTCCAGAGGAAACGCGGAGGATATGGAGGAGAACGGTATGAAACAGAAGAAATGCAAAAGAGAGTGCACAGTAATTACGAAAAGCTAATTGATTGGTCATGGATAGTTATAGATGCCGATAAGACACCGGTAGATCTGCACAATGAACTGTTACTATTGGTAAAAGGTATTATTTCCGAAGAACGGGAAGAAGAAGTTGGAAGACTATGGGTTTGATTTGGGGAGATGTGGGCCATATCGATGAGAGATGAGATAGTGTCGCTGCTCCTCTTGCTCAAACATCCGTTTCATGAAACTGCTTTTTAGGCGCCTTTTCTTTTCACCCAAAAAAATTCTTTTCTAGAAAAAATATTTTGGGCTTGGTCATGATCAAATTTAATTTATTGTGTCTAGGGTGAATGATTTATAATTGTTAACTGGAGTCATTATACAGAGTACCAATTTTAGAATTGTTCGTTTACTCAGTTTTTAGCTTTTGTGTTTAATAAAGCATTTGGAATTCCGTAAATATCTCCCATTATTGGGGATTCCAAATATAAAACCTATAATGGTTATTAAGGCTGTTAAGTCTGTAATGATTGTTGTTTGTGATGAATTGTAAGATACTGACAAAATGCTTCTTGCGAGGTGTCGCCGACTTGTAGAAATCATGTGGCCACTTCAAGAAGTCCATAGAGGTTGCCCAGCACCCCTTTGTTCAGAATGAAATGACATCACTGGACAAAACCCTGTTTTACTCCTGATTCCACACCAAACCAAATGCTAACCTCACTTCCTACTTTAACCGCATCAATATTATTCTCGTATATAACGCTAATCAATTTAATGTACTTATCCGGTATACCATTCAAGGACAGGACATTCACTAAAACCTTTCTATTAGGTGAATCCCAAATGTCTGTTTATAATCTACAAAACTGAGAACTGAAGCGATTTAGACTCTTCTCAATTATCATTTTAACAGTGAAAATTTGGTTGACGCAAGCTCTGTTCATCCTGAAACTACGCTGTTCTTGTCCCAAATTTTTATTTAGGGTTTATCTTAGTCTATTAAGCAACATCATGCCAAGTAATCTGCCTGTTATCCAGATCAAGCTATTGACTCTGTAATTGCGACACATTTAGGCCGCTTTCATACAAAGACATTTAATGAAAATTTTCCTAGGATCACTTGGTATTTCTCCTTTTTCAGAAATCACTTAATAATGACTAATCTATCTCTATTTTTACAACCACCGAATCTCTAAAACTCATTTACCACATTATCAGCACCTGGACCCTTATTATTTTTTACCTTTTAGGGTTGTCTCGAACTACTCGATAAAATAAGTCTTTTTTTTACTTTCAAATGTCCAAAAAATCATTGTTTTGATTGAATTGAACTGATAGTTAAACTGATAGCAGTAACATTTTCACGAAGATGTGGTAAAATACATGGAAAATCACAAGCCTCCTTCAATTTGTTAACACAAATAAGGAATACTATAATTGAGAAATCTTTATTTGTTTTTGTAATTGAAATCTTTAATCTTTATATTGTAATTGAAAAGCTTTCTAGGTCTGTAAAAAGAGAAAAGTTGAGATGGCTTGGACCTGTTTTGGGATGAAGGATGACAGATTGCCAAAGATCGTCCTTTTCGGTCATCCATTTAGGGCCAGGCGAAATGCGGTTCGTCCCCGAATGGGGCAGGAAGAGTTCGTAAGAAAGGATTTAAAGGAAATTTTAACTTCTTGGGAGGTGCACAGAGGGAAGCTTTGGATAAATTGGGAAGAAGGGGGAGTGCGCGCAGCTGTGTTGGCCTCAGGTGTCTTGGTGCTGCAGTGAGTTGTTAATAGCAGTAGTAGTAGTAGTTGGTTAAGCAAATTTATTTTGGCTACAAAGATATTTTTATTCCTAGTTATGATGTTGTTTCCGTCCCAGTATAGTACAGGTTATAATGCAGTCTCTGCTAGATATCTTATTTCCCTCTAATTAAAAAAAAAAAAATGTTTTTTAAAAAAATCTGCATTTGGAGTAGATATGTCTTTCACGTTGAGATACCTATAATTTGAAAGTAACTGCATTTGACCTCCTAATATAGTGCTCTGTATTCAATGTATAAAATGTGCTCATCATTCGGGTAAACAGAACTAAGTTTAATTACTCTTCAATTTCTCTAGATAGCTTTACTAGGGCGGAAATATTCATCAGGGTATTATTATATTCTTAGGTCTTCTAAACATTCATTGAACCGCTTTTATTCATTTTATTAGGAACTTATCAGGAACTTTCCATTATTGTTAACTAGTTTTTTCACGTACTTTACACATTTTAGAACCTTGGGGGACGGGCCTTAACCTTCATTGTCCTCCTCAATCGATATCTGAGTTAAGTCTTATTAGAAATAAAGACGCATGTAATGACCATTCTAACTTATTATTAAGTAAAGAAAAACAAGTTTTTTCAACTGAAAATAAAGAGCAACATTACAACTTAAAACGACTAAATATTATTACGTATATAAATGGGGTTGGCTACTACTCAACACCTCGCTCCTTGCGCTGAAGTATTTCATTACTTTAAAATACAAATCTTTTTGATCTTATTAAATGACCCAGTTGTGTTTCAGGAGTCACTATGAAAGAATCGGGAAAATATTCAAACATTAGCGTAAAACCGAGGCGTTGAAGAAGGGGCAACCCCTTTTATATGCGTAATAATTTCTATTCGTTTTGAGTTTTAATGTTGCTCCTTACTTTCAGTTGAAAAAAATGATTTTTTATTTAATTTCTGATCGTTTTTTAAATAATGCCATGAAATCTGGCCCTATCTTCACGGAGAAACCCCCCTCCCACGGAAAAATCCTCTAGACAATTCAATCCCGGTGAAAATTTACCCCAGACAATTACTCTTAACCACTTCGCGCGTAAAATTTAGGCGGAAAAGAGAAAGCAAGACATATGAGAAGAACTTTGTATAAGAATTCTGGCAAATTCCCTCAGTTTGTAATTTCCCCTGACAAGTTCACTCCCTGGAAACTTCCCTCCCCATGGAAAATTCCACCTTGGAAAAACACCCAGCAGAAAATTTGTCCCGCCCACCCGAAAATGTATGCCTAAATTCCAATAACAAATACTATGCGCAAACAATGGGCAAATTTCATAACTTAAAGACCTTTCCCCTGGGGTTGTAAGGGAGGGGGGTCATGTTATACCCAAAGGTATAGTTATGGGGCTTCTCAACTATGGTGAACTTGGCTATCTCAAAATTTTGATCGGACGATTTTGGGAAAAAAGGGGCGGGGGAGGGGGCCTAATTGCCCTCCAATTTTTGGTCACTTAGAAAGGGCACCAGAACTTTTGATTTCCGTTCGAATGAACCTTCTCTCGAAGTTCTAGGGTAACTGGGTCGATGCGATCACGCTCTGGGGAAAAAAAACAACAAATAAACACGCATCCGTGATCTTTCTTCTGGAAAAAATACAAAATTCCACATTTTTGCTGATAGGAGCTTGAAACCTATACAGTATGGTTCGCTGATACGCTGAATCTGATGGTGTGATTTTCGTTGATATCACTTGATTTTTAGGGGCTGTTTCCCCCTTTTTTTGAAAATCAGGAAAATTTTCTCAGGCTCGTAACTCTTTATGCGTAAGACTAAAGCTAATGAACTTTAATCATACATATTTGAAATCAGCATAATAATCCAATTCTTTTGATATATCTATTGGTATCAAAATTCAGTTTTTTAGAGTTTGGGTTACTATTGAGCCGGGTCGCTCCTTACTAACAGTTCGCTACCACGAAACTGTTTGACAATTTGAGTATCAGTGAGTTTATTGAAACGGAAAAAAAATAATAAGAAACTTCTAAAGCACTGGTATTAACAATAGTTACGTAGTAGCAAGTTCACATAGAAGGTCCGAAAGATTCACTGGTAGAATTTGATTGCCGGAAATGAAAAATCACATTTATTTCTTGTATATTCATAAACATTTTTTTCAATAGTTACTTTTTCTTCTTGTTTGACTTGATGTTTTCACATTTTGGAATATGTCTGTCCGCAGCACCTTGACTAAACCTTCTTTCACAGTGAGGACAAGTTACGTAATCTGATGTATCAGATGGTGGAGGTGGGGGCAAATCAGATATTTTTCCACCGGCTGCTAGGTGTTTCTGCATCTTTTTTGCTGCCCGAATTGTTTCTAGAAAATTCTCATGCTTCTTGCGCCAATTTGGCTTTTCATCTTCTTGTTTTGTCTCACTGCCTTTAGCCTAGAATTAAAAGCAAATAATTTATTGTAATTAAATAACAGTTTATATATTATTTCAGAAGCTAGTCTTTAAAAGTCATAATATGATCACAGAGTTTGCAAGAACTTTTTTTTATCACTGCCTAGCTAAGAGTACTTGAAAACCAGCTTTGTGTACCCCTGCATATCCATGTAGATCGGTATTTCCGAGGAGATTGTTCCATCTTGAATTCCTCAAGTGAAGGCTCGACAGATTCATTATTAAACCAAGTGACCAAACAGAACAAAGGACAGGAAGTCAATCGGGTTCTTTTGATATTTGAATTGTTATTCTTGTGTACATATATTTAAAATAGATTCAAAATTTGGAATTGGACTAATCGGTCAAATATCGTGGGGAAAGGACTTCTGCCTATAAAATACCAAGGATAGTGAAAATAAAATCTGATTTTTTGAATTGATTATTTGGAAACTTGCGCAACCACATGTATCTTTAATGATAAGGAAAGGGTGAAAACCCAGTTTATAATGAAAAAGAGATCCATATGTAGTTAAAGTTCTTTTGTCGTTGCAGGCTCCGGATTAAAAAAAAAAAAGCTTGAGTGAAAATTCACCAAAATATAAGCTGAAACACAATGCACCAAAGAGCCCAAGAAGAACTAGCTTTCCTTTGAAGGTGCAGTTGTCTTTGGGAATTAACAGGTTGTTAGTGTTTGAATTTTTACAAAAGAAAAACGTTTCAAATTTAGATAAATAGTTTTGTCGATTTATTTTAACGTTTCAGCGCGACAACGCTGGCGAAAATGCGACAATTCCTTAAAAAAAATTCATAATTTTGAAACAACGAAAAGAAAAATTGTGGTTATCGGGTATGCATAGCCCTAAGATCTTGGCAGGGGGCGGCACGAAATGTTTTTATTTTGAAGCACTTGGTACTTCGTAACTGATAAATCGAAGATATATCAAAAGTTTATGCCCCCATCAACATCTTTCGAAGGCCTATATTAATTGCTTTCAGCTATACATTTCCGATGAATCAATAAGAACTACGTAGTTTCTTAATTTGAAGCGGCTAAAGTCCTTTGGCAGGCTGGTTCTTTAGATACTAGAAGCGCAGAACATTTGTCTGCAGTTTCATTGAGTACAAATATTAATAAGATATTACGTTGAATACAAGATTGTCAATGAGTTCCCGAAGTTAAGACAATATTAAGAAATATGCTCGTTGATGTTTAAAACGTTTTAGTCAGTTCTACATAGAATTCCTGTTTTTATCTGTACTTCTCTTTGTTGTTGGATAGTATGGAAAACTTATGTGTAGCAGCTAATGCTGCTCTCTAAGACAATACAATTACCGGCATCTAACGTCATCCAATAAAATCCTAAGGTTGTTTAAATGTGTCACTCTATGTTGGGAGAAGGGCTATTGCTTGGTATGCGGCTTTTCATGTTATATTTTTGGCTCTGGGCTACTGGATACCCACAAAAGTTCACCTTTTAATTCTGCTGGGCTTACGCTACAAAGTCGGAGTCGCTAGTAATTTTAAATTATTATTCTGCCTTTTTGAAGAAACCTCAAAGACCTCCTTCTGTTTAATTTATTATTACCTTTTGTTTCTAAGATTTAAACGCGTAAACGAGAGCATTTTTTGGAATCTTTTTCGCGTTAATAATAAAATTTAAGCAAGAAGCTACAGGCTTTAAGGTTAAAGGAGGCAATCTTTAAAACTCTAGTACATTGTCTCAAATAAAAACTTAAATATTAATTGGTTAAGTCATGGTTGCAGCACTAGCTGCAACCTAGTAGTGAGAGATCTACAGCTCATAGTAACCGAAAGTCTAAAAGTGGGGTTAAAAGAAAAAAGGTAACTCCGGGGATGATGGCTATGGTTCATCGTAACAGTACCAATAAATACATTTTCGGACACAAATTCATAGGTAATCTGAAAAAAAGGTGATAACCAGCAGAAATGGAGGTGAATCGAAATGAAAGCGCAACCACTGGAATCATATGGTTGAAAACCTATAACTTTCCAAGAGAAAAGATTCAAATAATGTCCCATTGATAGATAACCCAACAAAATACTAGTGAATCCAGTAAAGTGCAAACATACTGCCCGAAATGAAAATTGTTTTCAATAAAGAGCTACGACTCTTCTGACTCTTAAAAAGAGCACTAAACTTTCAATTTCCAAAGGAATGAATCGCCATCCGAAGTTTCTACGACAACTTGGAGTCGGGAAGGCTTAGCCCCTATAAAAGGCCAAACATTATGCAGATTATTAATCCATTTGAATAACATTCCCTCCCTACCCATCTAAAATTCTATATTCAAACTGTTATTAGAACGTTTTGCTAATTTTTTGTCCAAAATTTCAATAGCAACCGACAATCTTAACTCTTGAGCAAAAAAAAAAAAAAACAGAAAGAAAGCTTTGTAAACATATTAACCAATAAAAAACTGTCAATTCAAAAATTACAGAAATAAACTAAAATAAAACTTTTTCGAGTCAAAGGTTTTTCAAAGAAAATTAAATAGCTAAAATAAATCAAAGACGAGCAGAAAGTAAGTCACATTATAATTCGGACTTAAAGCGAACAGAAATTGCTGTCAATGATCAAAGGAAATGCTAAACGAACAGAAATTATAATGAACAGGATCTGGCCTTCTAAAGGCCAGAGCATTATTAGTGCTAACACATTTTAAAAATTTTCGCTTTTCTAACGTTAATAATTCAAAATTATTAAGACATCCAGGGATGAATATATATATATATATATATATATATATATATATATATATATATATATATATATATATATATATATATATATATATATATGTATATATATATATATATATAAATAATTAGCATAATGTCCGTTCCGATTACAATACGTAAAATCACTGCACGAGTCGGCAAAACCGCTACATTTACCAACCGAGATTTAGATTTCGGTACATATCATGTCACTATTTAAATGCTGATTATTTAACCAAATAGAGAAATTTTGCACCATCTGTAAAATCATTCATTTTCGTGGTCTTTATTGAACCGAACAAAGAATTTTAGCGGCGTCCGAAAAATCGTGGCGGAAGGCGCCACAATTTTATCAATCTTTTTTTACCGAGTGACCAAAAACATTGGAGGGGGGCGTCCCCCCAACCCCCCCCCCCATAAGTGACGGTCCTGGCAGTAGGGTAACCTTCATTAGTTCTTTACAGAATCTTGGTAATTACAGCGATTTTCTCTCTTTCTTGTTATTGATGTTTTGACAAATAAAAACTATACGTTGAAAGTTTATAATAAGATAAAAATTACATTCAAGCTATTCAAAGATTTTTACAGAGAGAGAAGGGGGCAGATAGCACCACTCTTATTTAGAAACCTTGATTAACCTTAGATATCTTTTTTGTTGTTGCGATGTTGTTGATGTTATGAAAGATAAAAGCCGCGCTCCTCGAAATAAGAATTGTCCTCAGTAAAGTACAAATGATGCTTCGGTCTTTAGAAGGCTTACAGAATAGAATATAATTTACTGACACGAAAGCCGAAAGGGCCGTGGTCACAAAAACAAAGACACTTTAATACAAGCTTAAATTGGCACAAAAGTATAATCTAGGCTGGTGAAATATCACCCTCGCTCCTAATCTTCAAAAAACCTTTCTCTATGCTCTATACCCATCGTCAGGAACCTTCCGAATCTCTTTATACCTCCCATATCTTTCCTTAAATCTATTAATTTCCTACACTTCCCCACAAAATGAACCAGATCTTCCTCTTTCCCGCACATGGGACAGAAGTAAGGACCAGAACCTTGCCTAACCCCTCCCAGATACTTCCTTCTCTCACCTAGTGGTAACCCATCTGACCTAACACAAATAATCAACTTTTGTTGCTTGTTTTGAAGCCCCGCCTTAAAATACAATTCTTCTCCCCACTGCTCCTTAGCCTTTGCATATAACTCCAGTGATCGGGTCTCATTCACTCGCGCATGCCACACCTGGATCTCATGGTCCCTTCACCTCTCCCTGACCCTACTTGCAACTTCTCCTTCTTTTAATCCAATCCCGCGCCCACCGGTTCATAGTTCTGTAAATCCCCCATCTCCCAATACCATATCTATTTCAAAGGGTCATTTATCACACTTTGGGATCCTCGGAGCTCCTAAACATGCTGCTTTTTTTATTCTTACTCTGGACGTAATCAATATTTTTCCCATAATCTTATCATCCCTACTAGCCTATCACTTCTTAAAGAAAACAAACCTAGATCTCCTCTCAATACTAAACTATTCGTTGAAAAATGTAGACCTAAAACTCTCTTAAAATACTGAAGCTGAATCTTCTCCATCCTCTCACCAGCTGTACATCCCCAAACTTCAGATCCATAATGCATAGCCGATTCAATCTTTACCTGAAATATCTGCTTATGCATCTTCAGGTTCTGCATGTTCGCCAGTTGGCTAGAAGTCACAGTACAGGCGCAGGACTTTCCTTTAGCAAGACTTAGCTTCAGCTGCTTTCCAAATTTACCATTTGATGAATACTTACATCCTAAATGCGTAAACTCATCCCTACATTCTAAATCTATTCCCTCCCATTTTACTCTATCCCTACTTGTAATCTTACCCCCTTTTCTAAAAACAATAACTACCGACTTCTTTACATTCAGGCTTAGTTGTTTCCTATCTATATAATCCTTCGTTCTATCCAACAAGAGCTGTGAATTCTCTCTAGACTTTGACACTAGTGCCAGGTCATCTGCAAACATCAGCATGCATAGTTCACAGATATCTAATGACACCATTAGGGCTCATAGGTTCCTAAGAAAATCAGGAAAACCATTAATAAACATCGAAAAAAGCCACGGCGATAGGGGGCAGGCTTGTTCAACCCCCTTTCTAGAACATATTACATATAAAAACTTTTCTACCACTCCAATAAAAAACTTTTTGACTTCATATGTACTTATTAAACTCCGTCGAAGTGGTTATGGCAGCCCAATATTTATACAATCCTTTACTAATTGTTCTCAATTTGCAGTACTAAATGCCCCTTTTAAATCCAAAAAAGCAACTCACACTTTACATCCTTATTCATAAACTTATCAACTAAACACTTTAATGTAAAAATATGATCAATCGTACTATGTCCCTCTCTGATTCCTGACTGCTCCGTGGCTAGCCTTTCAGTTTTCTGGAGCCAACTTCGAAGTCTGTTGTCTAATACTTTCGCCATTAGCTTTCCTAGTGTGTTACTTAACTGTATACATTTATAATTTTCGTGTAGTTTCCTATTCCCTTTCTTAAAAATCGGCACTCCTACTGCCAGGTTCCACTCACTAGGCCAAATTCCAGGCCTCACTAGGCCAAATATATGATGGTGGTCCTACTCGTTTTTGGGATAGTTTCTGTTCATTTTAAGTTTCACTTGGTTATTCATTGTAATTTCTGTTCGTTTTCGGACTCACTTATTCATTGATAGTAATTTCCGTCCGCGTTAAGTTTTAATCATTGTGTGATTTTATTTCTGCTCGTCGGTTTAGTTTAGCTCTTTAATTTTCTTGGAAACCCTTTTTTTTGGAAAGATTTTAAAATTTAATAAATAAATAAAAATCACTTACCTGAGCCTTCGGAGCATTTTGTCTTTGCTGTAGCTTCTGTTCGTTTTTCTTGTTCCGAAGTACATAACTTTCCGCCTCTGTCCCTTTTACTCGCATCTTAGTAATATCAAACACCTGAAAATCAGTGTTTTGAAAATTAGCTGTTTGAATATGTCTTTAATATGTTTCACGTTGCATATACTAACAAGCTCAAAAAATATATTCTTAAAATAAATAAAATAAAAGCTATTTAAAAAACAAGCCATGCTATAAACCTTTAGAAACTGCAAACCCCTTAAGAAACTGTTAATGCCCTAAAACCTTTAGGAGGAAATGTAGTTTCGCATCCCTGCTGTATACGGATCGTACATGCTTAATCAGAAGAAAAACTGCAAACCATTGGAAAGTCACCTTTGACTTGTGTGCTGTTAAATGTCTCACCTTTCATAAAGCTTCTTCTGTTGCCACCTCCTAAAATATGACAGATGTTTCATGTCATTTTCTTGCTCTTAGCTACTTTGGGTCATCCGCTCTTCGTCTGAAACCCTTTTGGGTTGTTTAGTAAAACTAAGGCGGGGTCTCGGACAATCTTGAGGGCATGTCTAAATGACTTGGGTCACTCTTTCGTTTTGCTCATACTAATTCGAAGCAATTGGAATCGCATAATAATCGGCGACAATAATAAAAAGGAGTAACAAGTTCTAGGTAATTTCATCTTTTCCTATTAATTAAGATAAAAATAATGTTTGAATAAAAATCTGAAGAAAATGTATTAATTTTGAAGTTACCATAAAAAAGGGAGCCGCCGTTTTTTCTTTTCAATGAAGAAAAGACCTTAAAAAAGAACTCAATTCTGTCGTTTCTTGCGACAACAGCTTATGAGGTGTCCAAATTGGATGCATAGCAAGTTAGACTTAGCTTTTTCCTTCGTCCTCTTTTTTTATAAAAGGAAATAGCTCACATCGAAGGTATTGATCTTGAATGACTCGAATTTCTTTTTCGTTAGAAAAATATTGTGGACACTAGCTTTTCTTTTTTTTTTTTTTTTTTTTTTTTTTTTTTTTTTTTTTTTTTTTTTAATTCCTTCTAGTCCCAAATAAAATTAAAAAAAAAATTATATAACTTTAGTAGACAATTTTTCAGTGACTGGCTTCGAAATTGTATTTATTTTTTTTCTTGTTCATATTTTCGTGTTTTTTTTTTCTGCTTAGTAAAAAGGTCTAATTTCTCTGCTGATTTTGATATCAATATTGCCATTTATAAAGAATTTGTATTCAGGAATATCTTTGAGAAAGAGAATTTCTTAATAAGCCTTTTTTAAATAGAATTCTTTGTAGTAGTAAACTTAAGGAAATAATAAAGTTTATATATTATGAAAAATCCTCAGAAGAGGAATTTTTTTCACCATTTCGAAATAAAAGTAAGAAAAAACCTGATTTAGTATAATTTCGGAAGTTTAAACCCCAACAGACAAACTCTCCCCTAAACCTAAAGCGTTCAAACTTCAATTTTTATGATTTTTGACCAAAAGAAACAGGGAAGTACCTTGGGAGTATCATACTTTCAAAAAAGATTGACAACTCCGCGAAGAATGAGAAAAATTACTCGGAAAATCAAAAATGAATTTTCCCATTCATTTATGTCTATTGACCAAATAGAGTTTAGAAATAGCATAATATTATATTTTTTTTCATTACTTAAGATGTTATTATGATATGAAAGTTCCCTCAGAAAGTTTTATCCTTTAATAAATCGGTGTATAATATACATATACACTGTATATGACCATGCCAAGTACTGTTTATATTGATGGTTATTAGTAGCACCATTGGTCTTGTAGCTTGAGGAATATTGAGTAAAAGGTAAAAAAAAATTGTCAAACCGTCAATATAAGCATCAACCTTGTAACAAGGTACATCGTTGAACAAGGTGAAAAATAGATTAGCTGGACCAGAGTGTTAAACGAGAAAGCTTTTACCGTCTCTTTGTTTCCTTCGTTTTATGTTGTGCTTGGTTACAGGGCATTATTGCAGGATTAGTTTTAGTTGGGAATAAAATTTCAGCATAAAACTAGATGCAAGTGGGATAGCTAGTAAGCTGCAAAAATAAGTGTAAAAGCTGTTTAAAAGGTTCCCGGTAATCCTTTTGGAAGTCGTCACAAGCATTTTACTTGGAAACGAGTAAAACAAAATTTTGTGCTTTTCACTCATCAGCCCCTCTAAAATAAAGTCAACACAACAAGATAGATTAAGAATTATAAAAGTCCAATTTTATCGAATATATCCCAATTCCTTACTCACCTTTCTTTTCTTCCTGGATGTTGTGGCACAAACAGATTGATGTTTTTCAACTCGGTCTGGAGCAAAGTTCCGACCACAAACGCCACAAGGGACTAGGTCGTTCCGTGTTGCACTCAGAGTTGGACGGCGACTTGACACTGAACTTGCACTGGATGCAACACTTCCGCTTCGCTGAAATGTAAAAGGGATTTCAGTTACTTCACCTTAGAGTCTATTTGGACCCTGAGCTAGGATAGTTGACTTGACTGCAGTCAAATCTACTATAGTTGTGACGAGGTTTGAATGTCAAAAGTTTGCTTTTTTGTAAATAATTTAATTGTTAAGAGAAATTTTAAAAGGAAAGTAAACGGATTCTTTTTTTAACACCCTAAGACCATTTTTGTCAAAAATTCTTTAGTCCTAAAATTATAAAAACGTTTCCAACATTCTTTAGCTGGCACGTACACAGTCATTGTTATCGCGCGATTGGGGGTGGGTGCAACATAGTAAAGAACGAACTCTGCTCCATAATAACAGAAAATTTAAAAACATGTTTGAAGAAAAACCGTCAAGTGATGAAGACTCGTCATTTGAAGCTGATTTAAGAATGCTAACTGTTATTTCAACTAGTCTTAATAGTAAATGTTAAAATTTACTTACTTAATAGCATTACTGATAAATCGATTTTGATATCAATAAATCAGAACATGAAATGATCGGAATGTTACTTACAGAAGAACGAGCAGAAGAAACTTTCTGTGGGAGCACAGGCTTTCCATCTGATGAAACAGAATGAGAATCATCACTTTCTTCAGTACTTGAGACACTGAACTGTCGAATTGATGAAGATAGTTTCTTTGCCTGCAACGGACGGATACGAGGGGGTACTTTTGGTGCAGTTTTGAGCTCGGGTGCCTAAAAGAATACGAGTATTAAAGAGGTAAAGTCAAACGTGACTTTCGCAATTCTTTTATTTTATTTTGCTGTATGAAGTCTGACGAAACAATTGATACACGCTATCCGCTTCTGAACTTAAAGCAGGTATACTTTTTCCCTCATTGTCCTTTCTTGAAATTATTCCAGTTTGTAAATTAGTAAACTATCTAATAATAAAATTTATTCTTTGGTTTCCAGCATGTAGATTTTAGTTCCTAGTTTGGACCTATATTGAAATCTTTACCAAAAACAAGAGACCCTGGATTATGGAGTAAGTACTAAAATAATTGTTTAAGAGCATTTTTGAAAGGATTCGAATTTCACCTCGGCAGTTCACATTCCTTCATCTGATAGAAAAAAATGTCTTTATGGACAGGTATTCGTATCACCGAAGATGTTTTTTTCTCCGGGGTGAAAATAATGATTCTGTGCAATAAATGAAAATCCTGGCCGAGGAAATTGACTTTGACATTGCCCCATGTTACACAGGCGTAGTAGCCCTCTTTGAGACCTTGGTGAAAAATCAAATATCATATTGTACATTTGTAGAGTCACATACACAGTGAAACGGGTGGGGGGGGGGGTCTCGGAATCTCACTATTCTTACAATGTTGTTCAATAGCTTTCATATAAGTAATCTTTTCCCTCTGTATAACAAAGCTAGGTTCTTACGTGTTATCTCGACCACGCTCAAGAAGTTTGGTCTATTTGATCTTTTAAAACCGGCTTTCCTGTGTGCACTCTCAGATAATCAGCTTAGCCTTATTGAGATAAACTACTATGCAGGTATATTTTAATTAAATATTTAATATATAGGGTTGGTTAGGTTAGGTATTTAATATAATGCGTTCTGGGCAAGTATTATGTGTTCATCATATTTAGGTATATTTCATTAGGATTAACCTAACTTCACTTCTTAAGTGTGGTCGGGATAACACGTAAGTACCCAAAGCTATTTTTAAATATACCCCATGAAATAAATTTCTCCGTATATACCTGTCGCTTTGGATTTAATAGTCAACATATGAATTTTCCTTTTCCTCTGCGTCTCTAATCAGGGTCACTTTAATGCATCCAGGCTTTACCTTAATTTAGCATAAGTAGCCTAACCGCGAAATTTGACTACATTGCATTGAGAGTAACGGAATGTTGTGCACCTACCGCAAGTGCCAAATTATTGCAGAATACAAACTTGACTTAGAAAGAGCCACTAACAATTTAAAATTTTTGTATGATTAAAAATCAACACAATACTTTTCTCATGTAGACCTAACCTGAGTTTCAAAACATTTATAATACCTTGATTTATTCGCTACTCCCAAATATATTTTCTAGCCTCTAGGTCTAGACAAAACAGTCCTACTCTTTCGAAAGCCTAAAGTTTCGAAGACTTTTTCTAACACGTTGCAATTTATTGCTTCTTTCGAAGGGACCCTTAGAGGGTCCATATTTACTTCTCTGATTGAATATACATAGAAGAAAATATGCATCAAGGATAATTCACAACAGATTCAACGACGTATCGTCAAAAACAAGTTTTCAGCGATGATCCAGAGCTGACTGATATAACATGGCAATTTGAAAAAAGTGTAGCTTTTTTATTACAATAGTTCGAGAATGAAAGTTGTATTTACTTTAAGCAATAACATTTTCAGTTCAAATGTTTTGAAGGGCAATTATTAAACAAGACACTTGCAATTGCCAACTGACAAAATTTTTAGAGTCTAGCATGCTTTCACATAAGCAATAGCCAAAAATAGAATAAAGAATTTGTTTGATATGTAATTTCCCTTGTCAGTTTTTTGATATCATATTGAGAGGTACCCTAAATACAAGGAGAAATCCTGCTCAGCTTGCACCTCTCCACGCATTTGAAGCTAAGTTTTGCATAAAACTGTCCTGAAAATAATAAAATCACCGGAGAAAAAAAGTGCAGCGTGAACAAATTCATATAGAAAAAGGTACATATAAAAAAAAAAGTGAAAAAGTACCTAAGAAGTTGTACTCTTGACAATTTGTTTAGCTGACTCAGTTGTGCAAGCTAGGTTTAAAGTTTTAGATCCTTTGGCGTTGATAACTTGAATGCACCTCATAAACCTTATCGTTTTGAGCTGCTGGTTAATCATGTTTCTCTTACGAGGCAATTGATGGTCATTCGAGGGATTATACCTTTTTTATCAATAGGATATCTATCTGTACATCCAGTGTTCATCCTTGTGTCTTATAACCAGGAGCGTCCCGAGGCTCATTTCATTTGGGGGGGGGTGGTCTTCGTAATTTTACCGAATCGCTACCTGATTTATGCCGAATTTTCTGCAGAAATCAAGAATTTTTCTAAGTTTCGGCCGATTTTGCAAAATTTCTGCCGAATGCCAAAAAGTGGGGGGGGGGGGCCCCCCCCCTTGGGACGTCCCTGCTTATAACAACGGGTACTAATTTTTGCAGCTCTTCAAATTGTTTTTATCGATAATCTAAATTCAAAGTGTTGTGTCCTGCTATAACGATCCATATTCAACTTTCCCTCAGCTTTACCACACACTACGTACTTTCAGGCACTTATTGATGTCAAAGACACTCGTCCTTAATGACCGCGATGTACGCACTCTCCCAATCGCTGATTCATGCCACTACGCTACTTGTAGCAAAACATAGGGTAGGCCGCTCTTATGATATCCTACAAGACCTGCATTCTAACCTCTAAGTTAGGCTGAAGCTTCATGCCTCTTCTTAAACTGATAGCTCCGAGCTCCCTCAAATGTCTGGCCTACCTTTATTCACGTATTACAGTCTGACATTCTTGTTGATATTGTGAAAGCTACCGACCAAAGTACCGTTTCTCTTTCCATACTGCTTTTTTGTACTGTAGTTCGTAGTACTCAGTCAGTTGCTCCTGCTTCTTTTATCCTTGCTATTCTTAACTTGTCGCTAGTTTGTTTTGCCATGGACATTTTGAACCCGAGTATAAGTATCGAGCGTATTTGTCAAATCTTTGCCTTGCTATGATCTGAGTATCCAAAACTTGGTAATGAACCTAACACAGTAAAGTTTGAAATTGTATTTGTTTCAACTGGAAGCCTCGAAAAAATGGTCCTTTCGGAAATAGCAGTATCAAACCAGTCTATCACATCGAAGGATGCCCAAGAAGGCGTACTCGGAATCTTTTATTAGCTCACATTGAGCGTCATGCTGGGCCTAAGCATCATTTGTTAAATGTAGACTATGTTTCAACCACCACTGTCTACTTTTGAAGCTTTTCAATTTTCTAGCTCTGCCTATTTACGTGCACATTGGAAAAAAATGTATGCAAAATCGCACAAGCCAATACCCAGTCATTGAAGCTAAGCTATTCTTGGTCTTCAATTCTAACTTGGTAGTTCTATTCTGTTTTTCTTCGTTTGAAATGATTGTGTTTTGGTTATTATTGTCTTTGTCTTCATTAATGACAATTACTGTGAGTTTTGTACTATCTTCTTTTCTTTTGTTCTTTTTTTTTTGTCAACTCTTTCTGTGCCTTTTTTGTAGGACAGGTTTTCATATAAATAAATAGAAATAAAATAATATTGTTTTGAAAATTGATGCTAAAATTTTTAAATTTTGCGGGAGGAAGAGAACTCTTAACAAATCTTGCTCTTTGGCAAATACCCCAAACCTCCTACCATTATACAGATAAGTAATGAGTATAGATTTTATTTTACTCAAACATATTCCCATAATGGGAAGGGAGCTGTCACCCCCTAAGTCCCCGTGTTACATTTAGTCAAAATTTCTTCCTCCAAGTAAAGAGAGGTTATGGCACCTCCTCCATATTTGTCTGATAAGCCTCTAAAAAATCTTCTAAAAATATGGGCTTTAAAAGGCGCTTTTTGAGGTGTCATGCCCCCCCCCCCCCCCAAAAAACAGTCCTCCGACGACCTCCACTAACACTTATTATGCAACTTTTCAGTATGGACACTTTGCAGCTTCGTGATCCCTAGGTGTTACTTCAAAAGGCACAGTAAATTTAAATTTCCGTTCGACTGAGTCTTCTCTCAATATTTCACCTCCACTGATTCGACTATAACCACGCCTGGGAAATAACTAAACATTAATAATACATTGGCACGACTACTTAATTTTCCTTCACGGAGAAAGAACTGAATTCTTCATTTTTGTTAGAAGAGAGAAACCTCCACTCTACGGTTGTTAGAAATGCTGATTCTGGCGATGTAAATTCCATCAACATCGGGCCTTTCTTGGAGCTGTCTTTGATGTTTTTTCTAGATAACTATTGATAGGTAATAATCCTATTAACTGTTGAAGGGTAGCCTAAAGCTCAATATATTTTGTATATTCGGAACCAGCAAACAAAGTTTTGATGCATATATTGTCGTCCAACTGCCCTTTTTTAGAGTTTGGGTTAATGCTTATATAAGTTGCTCTTTACATACCGCTTATTAACAGTTTGCTGTACAGACATTTATTTTGAACGAATGTTATGTTTAAAAAGTAAGCTTCTCGTTCTGTGGGTTGCTTTGAGGTGCTTGTTATTTATTTGTTTTTCAAAATCTTCAGTGATACTACGTCAATTCAGCCATGTCTATTAAGCTATTTGTTAATCAAATTGGCTCAATGGTTTTAACTGTTTTTGTTAGAGCATCCAATGAAATTCTTGCATCATTGTTTCTTTACAGTAGGATGGTTTTCCTTTCAGGCCACAACACACAACGAAAACATTTTGTTTTGAATGATAATGGCGTACCCGCCATGTTTTTTCTCAGACTCAATCAAGAAGTTGTAATATGGATAATAGATTTAAACATCTCTGGCCATTATTTATGTCGTTAATATTCAAAAATCTACTTCCATCTAGTGACTAGTTACAAGTTCAAGGTTAAACTTTCTAATGTTTCTACTAACCAAAGAGCCTATCAGACAGCATGCACAAAAAAAAGAAAAGTTGTATATACTCTTTCGAAATGATCTAAGGAAAATGCATCTTCTTTCAAAAGAGAATTTAGAGTCACCTTGCCCCTGCTCCCAACCTAATATAGAAGAAGAGCCCAGTAAAATTCCTGAAGCCCCTCTCTAAGTTGATTGCTTGTGTTAGTTCCGTAGACCTATGGATAAATATGTAGAAGTGGCAACACCGACGGTACAACCGAATTCAAAGGGTATGATACAACAATTACTTTAAAAAAGAGAATGTTTGTGCTCAGACTACCCGCTACATGAACAAAAACTATGGGCAAGGTTTATGAGAATTCCGCGGCGGTAGTACTTATTTGTCGAAGTATTGGCTTCATCTTCAGCCAAAAAACAACTGCGCATAAATGCAAGAAAAACATCAACCATTACAAAACTAATGACTAACTCCAAAAGTTTATTGGTAATGACTAATGGTGTCTGGCTGATATGATAATAACAAAATAATGTTTTGTTGTATGCTACTAAGCACAGGCGGATCCAGGGGGTGGGGACCACCCCCCCCCCTCAAGATTTTTTCTGGCGCTTATTCCTTGTTTTTTCTGTTTTTTGCTCTTGTTTTGAAATAAATTTGTCAATTTGGTCAATTATTCGCACCCTTGTCAAATTGACCCCCCCCCCCCCAATATTTTGCTCATTTGGCACCCTTGTCACACCTCCCCAAGCAAATTAGCTCCCGTTCCAAGAAAAGAGAAAAAAATCCGGTAAAAAGCTCAAGCTGAAGGTTTGTTTCGTGGTGCAATAGAACTTTCCAAAAGCTCTGAATATCAGAAAAATTCCTTAGAAGATAATGATGTTGGTCTAACATGGTATTGTATGCTTTAAGGCAAATTAGCTCTCATTCCAAGAAAGAAAAAAAAAGAAAAATCTTCCAGTAAAAGTAAAAGTTCCATAAAAGAGTTTCGTGGCGGAATAGAACTTTCCAAAAGTTCCCAGTAGCAGAAGAATTACTTAGAAGATGATGATGACGTAGATACAACATCAGACTGAGAATTTACGTATAACAGGAGGTGCGTGACTTCCGTGGTGGTACTGTGCGGCACACGTTGTGTTCTGTGATGTACACCGGGTGGCCGAAATTGGTGCCCCCTCGCATCAGACACGTAAAATATATTGGTAATTTTCTGTGAATTTGAGCAGGATCAAACAATGGCATCGCATCTTTTAGGGGCATTACATAAAAGAAATTTAAAGAAAGGTAAAAAATCTAATTGAAGCTAGCATGTATTAAGTTATGCTAGTGTGAAAGGATTCTCGGTGTACTGTGGAAGAACCATAATGCGTGATCTGACGACAATACCAAAAACGGAAGACCTTTGAAAAAAAAGAAGTGACCACCATGTCCCGAAAAATCTGGTGACTAAAAATTGCGGTTGAAGATCCTCTTTGTTACTAGGTACAATCTTGCAGGAATGTCGATTCACATGGATGCATTATTTCTAAATAATTAGTTTGACAGCACTTGGGTGAATCAATTCATGAATGTATTCAGAAATTCAGAATTATGACTTAACGTGTTTACACACTGTATGCTAATATGTGGCTGTACTTGACTGGGTGTCTCACAAAACATTACTAATCAATTATGGATGATTTGCGATTTCAATGTTTACTGTGCATAAATCGGCTGAATCGTTAAGCTAATGATAGACTGGAAAACTGATGGGCAGGTGAATCCTGATCCTAAGTAAATCTTAGGATTTACTTATCAGAAAAAAGAAAAAAGAAATTCGAAGAAAAATCTGTCTAGAATTTTAAGCAAGGCATGTCATGACGGTTTTAAAAGATGGTTGAGCGATGAGATTGACATTCCCAACAACTCGGTTACGGTAATTCAAAAAGCATAGGTTACATCGCATAAATTTTTGATTTTTTTAGAACTTTTAAAAAAGCTTATTATTCTAATTAAACGGTCCGGTACTCTTGCATTATGCGGACCTTTCTAAAAAGTCAAGTTTGGTTAATGCTAATGAAATAAAATAGGATGAATATATAATAGTTTGGAAACAAATTTGGGCTATATATAATTGCACATTAGGGGGGTGGGGGTAAAGCACTGCATATATTAAATACGTAACCTAACCTAGGTACCTTCCCCCCCCCCAAACCCCCAAAAAACACAGTTTAATATCGTATACGCAATAAAAACCACGCTATCATTGCCTACTCTATAGCGGTTAACACGTCAAAACAGGTTTTATCATTGCCTACTCTTAGCGGTTAACCCGAAAGGCCCGCATAATGCATGAGTACCAACGGTCCTTGTGGCTCAGGAGTCGTTCCTGAAGAATTGGGACACAAAGTCAAACTTTAGCGTAAGGAGCTATTGCGTAAAGAGCTTTAGCGTAAAGAGTTTTGAGGATGGGACAAGCCCCCTCAAATAGGCTACGTAATAATTTCTGTCCGTTTTAAGTTTTGACGTTACTCCTTACTTTCAGTTGAAAAAACATAATTCCTTTTATTTAATCTTTAAAAAAGGGGCGCCAAGTCTATTCTTATTTTGTTTTGCGCTCAGGCAAGAGTGCTTTAGTAGCTTTTCTGTTGCAATAATATCACCATATTTGGCCGGAAAATCAAGATGTAAGGGATGTGATTTCTTAAAAACTGTCAAATTTTAACTTATATTTATTGCATGTTATTGTCATGTATTTTTATTTTTGATGAATCTTTGGATGGAAAAGGACCAGTTTCAAGATACTCTGATCGAGACAAGAGTCATATCCCAGCCAAAGGGTGGGAACAAGTAACAAATGACTCATTGAAGATTAATATCAGTCCTTCCGATGTGTTCAAAAGTTTCGAAGAAAATTAAGCACAGAAAGCTGTACGAATACCTTCAGTTACTGGGCCTATTATGTAATGATGAGTTTGGCTTTAGAAAAGGTCACTCAGCAAGCCCTACTATGCACCGCTTACTTGATAATATACGCCTTAGAGAGCGGAAAATTTTTTAATTTTTTTTTTATTAATTTTAAAAAAGCTTTCCACAAGGTAGATTTTTAATTGCTGTTATGTAGGCTTAGAGATTTGTGTGTTAAGAATAATTAATTTCGTTGGCTTTATTCGTGTTTGATCGAAAGATCGAAGGAAGTTATGATTCATGACACTATCATGACACAGTGGTGCACCCCATGCATATTGCGGTCTCTCATAGGGATCTTTTTGGAACCACTATTAATTCTTGGCTCTTGAGCATGGTGATCAAGATTCTATTTTTCCTGGTATAAGGACATTAAAATTTGCAGACTACGCAGCAATAACAAAATTGGAAATGATTCTAAATGATCCCACAAGCAATTATTTGTTTTTAATGCATACTAGTGTTTTTACTAACTTATTGAAAAATATTTGTTTAATGGTTTTGTAATTAATCAAGTTTCTGAAACAAAGTACCTGATACTTTTGACTGATTGTAATTTGAATTTGGAGACGAATTGTGAAGCTATAGAGTCCTTGAAGTATCGTTGTATGTGTGTAAGTTGTGTGTGTGTTTGCTTTTTTTTAGACTTGTTTTGTTTACGTTGTTGAATTGTTCATTTATGTGTTCAGAATACTATGTTCTTTGTAGCCATGACTCTGTGGCTTTTCTGCAATAAATATTTATCTATATTGTCTAGCTAAGGGCTAGAGTGGCCTGGGGTTATTCCGAGAATTTTGCAATTTGCTACTAGTGTCTGTGTTAAAGATCATTTAAACTATTCAACGTTGTATATGGATGTTTCCCTGGACAAGTATTTTTTTTAAATAATTCAAGTAAAAAATCCAATTTTCCGCCAAAGCCATGATTCCTCTTTTCGCACACTTCCACTCAAATTAGGGGCACTATTTGGGGGAAGGGGGGCTGGATTTGAAAAAAATACATGTTGTGTATCTTCATTAAAAATCGTGTAAAAATATTTACCCCCCCCCCCCAAGTTTTCATGAACTGGCACCCCTGACTCGAATTCAGCTTAATTGCTGTCCTTTAGCAGACGAAGTTCTGTTTCCTTTAGGACCCTGTAGTTCTGTTTTTCACGATATGGTCTTGAGATGGATGAGAAAGTTTGAAGTAGTAAGAAATTTGACCTTGAGGACGGCATGCATCAAGTACTTGCTCTGAAGGTAAACGTTTATTAAACGCCAACCCTAATTCAAAGATTTATTTTAACATAATCTTTTCAGGAAGTAAGAAGTTTCAACTGATAGAGGTCAAATTAAAAAAAAATTATTTTCTTACAATTTTCTTCACTGCTTCTATTTCCATTACCGTAAGTGGAAAAAACTGAGATGTATTACACCAAAGATATATAGAAGTTTGGGTTGTAGGAGATTGTGTGGTGAAAGCTGCGTTTCAAGATTTTGAATAATTTGCTTTTTGACCTCCCTTCTTCCAATTGTTGCTTCATTTTCTTTCTGACATAATAGATTCCTCATTATCCAAAATTAGAACAAAATTCTTTGTCTTCTCTTTCTATCTTATGATGGATCTCCGCAGAGAACACCTATAATTGCTGTCAGTCAAAAACTTTCTACGAAATATTTTGTAGCCATCTTTCGTTGATAGAGCCGCCACAAAACCTTGGAAGAATCTACTTTTGTATAATTTGGCATTAAATAGATGTAATTTCAACGATCAAGTTACTTTTGACCAAACGCTTGACTAATGACTCATTATAAATCTGGAATTAAACACAATCACACAGAAACCAACAGGCAAACAAAAAATTAAATCATGCAGCGATTTAAAAGTAAAATTCTTTTTAGGATACGAAGCCATGGCTAGAAACTGACATTTTAGAGTGAAGCTTTGTGTTTTATTACGTATTTCCGGCTAATAATTCAAATAAATTCACCCAAAAACGAAATTTTCGTGATATTTTCAAGACAAAGGGCAGTTAAATCGTGAACCTCTTGTGCAGTAATTCCGAGCCACTCCACTTTTGAGACATCTGGAAGTTTGTGAAATGTCTATTGTTTTGTGTTGTTTTAGTAAATAAACAGCGATAATTTAAAGAGGAGGTTCTCTTGAGAATAAACCTGAGACCAAATGACCCCTGAAATCATCATTTCTAACAGTGTCTGGGCGATTTTTCTTCTTTTTAAGGGGCCTATATATATATATATATATATATATATATATATATATATATATATATATATATATATATATATATATATATATATATATATATATATATATATATATATATATATATAAACACTTTTACTGGAGTCTCTTAAAGAAAGCAAAACATACTTTTTGAAATTATAAACAAGATTCTTATTCATCGTAGACGATGAATAAGAATTGAAGACAGAATTGAAGAAATGAATAAGAAGACAAATACTTACCAATGAAGGATCTCTGGGCCCTGGTCCCCGAAACATTAAGAAATTTCTGACATCCTATAACATTCATATAATCCACCTGGTTTTTCAATTTTGATAAATTCAACACACAAACCCCCCAGTCACCCCTTAAATACAGCAAAAACGACCCGTCTATGTACCATGCAGAAGATACATCATAGGCAGCACAATAGCGCTGCCTAAATAAAGAACGACGTGCACACAATGTATTATTTTTTTTTTTCTTTTAGACCAGGGCACTTCGTATAGAAATAGCTGTTTTAGAAAATTCAAAAGCAGCTCATTCGATTGGAAATTGAAAGGGCTAGTGTCCTTTTTAACAGTCAAAAGTGATTGGAGGGCACCCAGACCTCCCCCTCCCACGCCCATTATTTCCCAAACACATCCAATCAAAATTTTGAGATAACTATTTTGTTCAGCGTATTTGAATTGCGTGGATATTATGTCTGTGAGTTTGACATCCTCCCACCCACAGCCCTCAGGGCAAAGGTTGTAAGTCATGCCCTTAGACCATATAAGGTTTTTATAGAAAGGGTGGTCGTATAAACTACGGAGGGGCTCATTGGACTGAATGACACGTAATTTGCATTTTACTCAAAACAAAACACATTTTAAAGGTTTTCACTTTTTTTACTTTAATAAATAAAATATTTTTCAAAATTTAAGGAATAAATATCAGTGTATGTGTATTAAATTGGCAATCCATGGTGATTTTTTTCAGTAAAGTGCAAGTTATGTTATGGCCTTGAGAAGGCATGGGGGTTGTCAGCACTACTCATGTTAATTTTTGCTCGTTTTGAGTTTGACTATTTTTTATTGTAATTTCTGTTCGTTTTGAGTTTTGTTTAATTACTAAATGTTATTATTTGGTAGTTTTACGCTTAGAAGATTATTTGACTTTATTTTTGCTCATTTTTGGTTTAATGAAACTCTTTACTTTTCTTTGAAAAACTTATTTTGTGGAAAAAGTTTTTAAATTAATCTCTAATAAGAGACAGCCTGGAAAGAACATTGGAGTTGTTTTCTAACTAATTTTTTTCATTTGGTTCTTATTAATCGGTGTGGTCAAAATTTTTTTTTATTTTTGTTTTGTCATGAAAATTATAATGGAAATTCAAATCAGAGTTCAGAGAGGATAAAAAAAAACACCTCTTTGGTGCTACATGTGCTCTCTGATCAAAAATTTGAATTATCGTCAATTTTCGATTAAAAAAAATGTGGCTGCGAAAACTCTTATAAAGAAAATATTTTGATAATGAAAATAACTAAATTTAGTTTACAGACCATCAATTCTATTCATTGAAATTTGGTTCGGTCATCGCCACCAACTTTATGTACTTGTGGTGAGTCTAAGGCGCATCTGAAATTAAAGCATGGAATTCTTTTGCGGTCCGATAGCTACACTAATTGATTGCTTCTAGCTTTTTTGGCTTCTTTTTAGCTTACAATTCAGCCAAGAATAGTAAATAAAAAAGTTGACCACTTGTAAAACAATGAACTCGCTATAATTGTTACATTAACAAAAAAGTTTTGAGGTAGCTTTGACATGGCATATTTGTTCTTCCTTTTTCAATCTTCTGTTTTTGTTCGGGAGCATGAAAAGGGCATAGTCGGAATTCAGCGTTTATTAAAAAAAAACGAGTCAAAACTTGATGTCATTTTGTAAAATGTACCTGTGTTTTCTTTTGTCAATAAGAAAGCGCTGATAGCGCGGAATCTACATCTCCAAAGAAGATTACGAGGAGCAATAGCGAATTTAAGAAAATTTACTGTCTTATGTCTTTCTTCTTTCCTGTTTTTTTTTACATTGTACTATCTTTGGAACAGAAGGAGTTTCAGGGTATAATGGTGCCATATCCTACCCTATAAGGCAATGAATACAATTAGAATTTTCAGAAAATTGTGCTAAAGATCTGAAACCTCTTTACTTTTAAATTTCGACTGAAAATATTTTTGGCCATACCCTTCCCCCTATCTGAGGTAAGTTGTTACTCTTGGTCACATATCAGAAACTGAAACATCGACAATTATCGACGCCCTTTTGCATCGTCAATGAATCTGGAATGTCTTTACCCTATTTATCGTTATTCCACCAAATAAAGTATAATGGTACAAAGTAAGCCATCGTTTCCACAACAAGAGAGGAATAAAACGATTTAGTTGTAAGTCTGGGTAGCAGAAAAGGCACAGGATGAAGGGTGGCTTCCCTCAAACCCCTTTCAGGCTGAAAAAACTGACATTAGAACTTTCAATTTTCAATCGAATGACTCCCTTCTCAAGGACCTACTACCACCCTTTTATGAGATTTTTTTTATAGATAATTTCGGAGACCATACTGCCTTTCCATATTTTTTTTTGTCTTTTGTTGGTCCCATTTTGGCGGAAACCAATATTTTTTTTTTCATTTTTCTTTCTGAATTGGGTTTCACAATGCCCGAGGTCTTAAAGATACGAGTTCAAAGCCAACCAGGAAAAATAACTATCGATCCTTTTTTGTGCTCAATTTTTTGGAAGGAATTGCCCTTGAATTCCTATTTTACATTAGGTTCCTCTTGCCCCAGGGACTTACGGCTTTAAAATCCAAGCTGATCAAATACAAAAAGTTCTTGGCCCATTTTATGATTTTTGGCCACCTATCCCACCTGCACATAAATGTTTGGCCCTTTTGACCCAGAAAACCTAACAATTTAGAGCCAATCGGACACTCATCATCAAAAAAGTCCCTTTTTCTATTTTACTGCAATTGGTTATTTGCATCATTCATGGCTCTAGCTCCAGGTGATATAGGGGTCGTGTGATCCCAGGAGGCATATTTTTTGGAACTTTTGACAATTTTGAACAAAACGGCTATCTTACACTTGAATCCGATGTCTTTAGGGTTTACGTTGAGGGTAAGTAGACAAACCGCACGAAAGGGGGTCTGGATGCCCTCAAATCATTTTCAACTCTCAAAAAGAGCATTGTAATTTTCAATTCCTGATCAAATGAGTCGAAGCTTTCATGATCACTTCCATACGAAGTGACCGGGAAAAAATACATTTAAGGCTCGGCTCTTTACTTAGCTGGCGCTAATGCACTGCCTCTGATACACTTCACTTGTTTCTTATAGTCTATTATTACAAATTTCCATCTCCTATGCACGTCCCAACAACCAATTCCTATGCACGTCCCAGTTTAATTAACTTAGTTAGATTGTGTTATTGACAACCCTATCAAATACTAGCCACTTATTTTCCTGAGAAATAATTGAGTTCAACAAACCAATATGTTTTGTTTTTGGAGAATTCTTTAATTTTATGGCCACAACAGGCATTTCCATTCGTTATTTAATGTCTGGCAAAAAATAATTAGGAGAAAGCCAATTTCCGACGGCGTGATGTCACGGCCATTGATTGCATGCGTTGTGATGTAGCATGCAATCCTCTCAAGTAGAATCGCGATTTTCAATGTTAAATGCTTCTATTTAATGATATCATACTGATTTTCGTTCACTTCGATTTAGATTTTTTTAGATTTTTTGGTCTATGGAGGGGATGGATGGGAGGTATATTCCTGTACATTTTCAGACAGCAAGTTGTAGAGCTCAATCAGGTTTCTCTCCGGTAATATTTTGATTTATGCTTTTGTTTGCTTTTTCGCGGACTGGGTGATCAAATCAAAATAACAATAAATCCAGAAAATTATATTTCCTACAGCCTTTGTCCCGCATAAACACAGTATATAAATAATATACAGTAGAATCATTTCCTATTCCCTATCTGAACCAGCATACAAAACCGGACCGAGATGCAAGTGCTCCGAAGAACGTATAGACTTAAGTGACATTAGATTTTTTCACGGGTAGACAAGTCAGATTTCTCTTGAACGCGAAACTTGGCTTCACCTTTGTAGCGCTAAATTTTAAAGAATCTTATCTTAAATTGATTTATTCTAATACAAAATATAAAAATCGGTAAATAGTAGTACAATGTTATTATTAGAAGTTTTTAGAAATCACAAGTAGGTTTTCGAAGTCTCGAGATGGCTTCAAAGACATTATGAGAAAGTTTCTGCGAAAATAAGTGTTCTAGGGTTTTCATTTGATTAATTAAAAAAAAAAACTTCCCTAAAAATAATTTTTTCAAAGAAAAGTAAAGGCCATTTCAAACTTAAGCTCAGCAGATACAAATAACTTTTAAAATTCAAACTCAAAACGACCAGAAATTACTAATACTTAGATTGAATATGAATATCAAGCTTAAAACGAAAAAAATATTTTCCTATTGAAGCATAATTGAAACTTAAAACGAACAGAAATTAAATAAACAATCAATGCAAACAACCATACAATAGATATTAATGTAAATTAATAAATAAATCTTAAAACGAGTGAAATTTAAATTGAATATGCAAATCAAGCTTGAAACGAACAAAAATCACCGCAAACAAGAGTTTGGGTATGAACTCCTTCTCTCACTGTAGAAGTCTAGAACCTACTGCTTCATTGGCGCTTTACTGAAAACTGAATGTGGCTTAAACAGTCTTGAACAGTATAAACACCATCAAATTGAATATCTAGTGTATCATGATATTAATTGTTAATAAATCCATCAGTTCAAGATTTTATTTTACTTTATTGTATTTTTATTTTCAATGATGTGACAAGTGGAAAAGAAAATTTTTGTAATATAATTTGTTTTCAGTTAAGCGCCAATGACGCAGTAGACTTTTGGTTTTTATTTACACTTAGGAAAGGAGGCAGTATCCAATCACTTGTTTCTAGGGAAACTATATTTGTCTTTAACTATTCGTCTTAAACTATATTCGTCTTTAGCTAATAAATTAAACTGAATGTTTGATGTATAATGATATTAATTGCTGAAAGCTCATCAGTTCAATATGTCACTATAATTCCAATGTTTATTTTCAATATTAAGTACAATAGTAAATATTTGTCACGAAATTGGTTTTCAGTAAAGCGCCAATGACGCAGTAGGTTTTAGACTTTTGACACTTAAAAAGTGAACTAGAACTTTCGATTTCCAATCAAATGGCTCTCTGAAGTTTATACGAGTATTCCTTCCATAATAACCATATATGCCCCCAGGACATAACTTATAACACTTGCCCCTGAAGACTGTGGGAGGAGTGTCCTGCTCAAACATATAATTTCCAGAACTTTCAACTACGTTGAACAAAATGGCTATATCAAAATTTTGATTGGATGTGTTTGGGGAAATGGTGTGCGTGGAAGGGGTGTCAGTTGCCTTAGAATCACTTTCAACTATTAAAAAGGGAACTAGCCATTTAAATTTTCAATCGAAATGAGCCCTTTCCGAAGTTTCTCGACAAGGTTGTCTATACAAAGCCTTATATGCACCCAGGGCATAACCTACAACCATCGCCCTGAGGGCTGTGGGGCAGTTGTCATCCACAAAGACCTAATGTCCAGAATTTAAAACTAAGTTTAATAAAATGGCTATATCAAAATTTTGATTGGATGTGTTTGGGAGAATGATGGGCGTGGGGGGGGCTAGTTGCCCTCCAATCACTTTTGACTATTAAAAAGCGCACTAGCCCTTTGAATTTCCAATCGAATGAGCCTTTTTTGAAGTTTCTACGACAACGCCTTCTATAAAAACCTTATATTCCCCCAGGGCATAACTTAAAACCCTTGCCCTAAGGGTTGTGGTGGAGTGTCCTGCTAAAAAACATATTTTCTATTTGGAAATCAACTACGCTGAACAAAATGGCTATCTCAAAATTTTGATTTGATGTGTTTGGGGGAATGGTGGGCGTGGAGGGGGGGCTAGTTGCCCTCCAATCACTTTCGACTATTAAAAAGGGCCCTATCCCTTTGAATTTTCCATCGAATGAGCCTTTTTTGAAGTTTCTACGACAACGCCTTCTATAAAAATCTTATATGCCCCCAGGGCATAACTTAAAACCCTTGCCCTGGGGGTTGCGGGGGGGGTGTCCTCCTCAAAAATATATTTTCTATCTGGAAATCAACTGCGCTGAACAAAATGGCTATCTCAAAATTTTGATCGGATGTGTTTGGGGAAATGATGGACGTGGGGGGGCTAGTTGCCCTCCAATCACTTTCGACTATTAAAAAGAGCACTAGTCCTTTGAATTTCCAATCGAATGAGTCTTTTTTGAAGTTTCTACGACAACGCCTTCTATAAAAACCTTATATGCCCCCAGGGCATAACTTAAATCCTTTCCCTAAGGGTTGTGGGGGAGTGTCCTCTTCAAAAACATATTTTCTACGTGGAAATCAACTACTCTGAACAAAATGGCTATCTCAAAATTTTGATTGGATGTGTTTCGGGGAATGATGGGTGGTGGGAGGGGGGGGGCTAGTTGCCCTCCAATCACTTTCGACTACTAAAAAGGGCACTGGCCCTTTGAATTTCCAATCGAATGAGCCTTTTTTGAAGTTTCTACGACAATGTCTTCTATAAAAACCTTATATGCCCCCAGGGCATAACTTAAAACCCTTACCCAGAGGATTGTGGGGGATTGTCCTCCTCAAAAACATATTTTCTATTCGGAAATCAACTACGCTGAACAAAATGGCTACCTCAAAATGTTGATTGGATGTGTTTGGGGGAATGATGGGCGTGGGGGGAGCTAGTTGCCCTCCAATCACTTTCGACTATTAAAAAGAGCACTATCCATTTGAATTTCCAATCGAATGAGCCTGTTTTAAAGTTTCTACGACAACGCTTTCTATAAAAACCTTATATGCCCCCAGGGCATAACTTAAAACCCTTGCCCTGAGGGCTGTGGGGGAGTGTCCTCCTCAAAAACATATTTTCTATTTGGAAATTAACTACGCTGAACAAAATGGCTATCTCAAAATTTTGATTGGATGTGTTTGGAGAAATGATGGGCGTGGTTGGGGGGAGGGGCTAGTTGCCCTCCAATCACTTTCGACTATTAAAAAGGGCACTAGCCTTTTGAATTCCCAATCGAATGATCCTATTTTCAAGTGTCTAGCACAATGCATTATTTAAAAACCTTAATTGCCCAAAGGACATAATTTAAACCTGTTGTCTGAAGGGTTGTGGGGGAGTGTCCTCCTCAAAAATATATTTTCTATCTGGAAATCAAATACGCTGAACATAATGGATATCTCAAAACTTTGATTGGATGTGTTTGGGGGAATATTGGGCTGGGGGGGGGGGGCGAGTCACCCTTCAATCATTTTCGACTATTAAAAGGGGCACTAGAACTCTCGATTTCCAGTCGAATGAGCCCCCTTTGAAGTTTCTACGACGACCCTTTCCGTATTAAGTTCCTCTGGGAAAAAAATAAATAAATAATAATAAAACATTTGAGCCGTATGGCCTTTACTATAGGCAACGCTACAGCGTTGCCTCTGATCTGCCATCAGCGGTCCAATGGACGAGGCAATACGGCCATACACACAAGAAAGTATTTGCTTTTGCTCTGTGACTCCATAAAAAATATTCTGTGTCTGATTCTCTCTCCTGGGATGGAAAAGGGAAAATTTGGTAACATACCCTTCATCTTTTTTTCTTAAATTTTTGTTGCAGATATCCTTGAGTACAAGACAATGATAATAACAATAATAACATTAATAATAATAATAATAACAAAAAAAAAACTAAAAAAGACGCATTAAAATGCTTTGGTGGATAGCCAGGAGAGGTGCAAGTATTTGATTAGTTTATAATTGCAAAAACCGCAACTGGATTCGAGCAAAATCGAGTAGGTTAAAGGGCTAATGGCACAGTATATATAAGTGATCTAACAAAACAAATCTTTTATTATTTTGTGATTTCAAAGAAAAATTTCATTCTTTGCAAAATCCTGAACGATAAAAAATTACTAACTATTTTATTATTGTGATTTCACTTTCAGCGTACCATGAAAACAGTTAGTTTTAGTTGATTGATCCAGCATTAAAGTAGATTTTTGAATTAAAATCAACTTGGTGGACTATGATGAAAAAGTTGAGAGCCATGGCTAATTGGAGAAAAAGCCAAGACAGATAGTCTGAGCGAGAGACAAAGCTGGCATAGCATTTTTCAGAATTGTAAAAAAAAAATTGTCATTGCATTTGTTGATCGATAGTCTATTATTATCCATCCATTTTAGGGAAGAACTAAGGAAAATAAGCATGAAACAATGGTAATTCAAATAGTCTGTGCGTTCTATGAGCCACTTGAAGGCAATTAGAACATTAAAGTATAACAAAATTTAGCGTTGATATAATAGAATTTGAGCCTTCCAAAAATATTTTGCTCCTGATCAAATTACTCATAATAATACGGACAAATTCCTTTCTTTCATACTACAAAGCCTCACTCCCCTGTTTTTGGACACTCCATATTTGAATCTTCTTACCTAAAATAGAAAAAAAGAAGACATTTTTCTCTGATGGAAGTAATGAACAAAGTTGAAACTTAAAGGGAAAAAAGATTATTGCTTTGCAGTCTATGCAACACCATGGTTGCACCAACAGTTGCAACCATGAGTAGCTGTTTTCTTTTCCCAGAAATGATGTTGGTCGTTGATAATCCTGAGGGGACTCTTTGGGACGGAATTTAATATTTCTTGCGTTTTTTAAAGTAATGAAAGATATCACTGGACAAAAAACTTCCTTTTTCTCGGAAAAAGGAGAAACTTTGTGGATTATTTTGTTTTTGGGTCTTATAAGTCCTATTTATTTTCGTATTAGCATATGTGTCCAAGCGACTCTTGTAGGATGATATAATAAGGTAAAAGTTCAGACAGAAAATGCCATGAAATAAAAGTTTGTTGGATTCTCTGTTTGATAATCTATGCAAATATGGTAATAATTTTCGCCGCTAAAACGCATGTCTTAGACGGGCATGTCTATGAATTTCGTAGACAGATAAGTCAAAATAAAATGAATAAAGATAGTGCTAATTCAAAATAAATCCTTTTTATGTTACTAGGGTAAATAAATCACTATCCAGACGAAGTTGTTTTCGATCAAACTGTTCGTGGTAACGAAAAGTAAGTAGCCTAAGGAGCGACTAGGCCCAATGGTAGCCGAAGCTCTGAAAAAAGAATTTTCGATAACAATTACTACATAAAAAAGCTGGCTCTTTATGCTGATTCCAAATATTTTATCCATCAAAAGCTACAAGCCTAAGAAAACTTGCCTGATTTGGGTAAAAAGAGGGGTGCCGCCCCCCAAAAGTCAAGCTGTCTTAATGAAAATCACACCATCAGATTCAGCTTATCAGAGAACTCCACTGAAAAGATTTTTAGCTCTGATCTTCAAGAATTGGTGATTCTGAATCTGATCTTCTGATCTTGGAATTTTGTATTTTTGCCAGAAGAAAGATGCGTGTTTCTTTGTTTTTGTGTGTGTGTGTGTGTTTTTTTCCAGGGCTTATTGCGTCGAGCCAATGCTCCTAGAAGATTGAGATAGAACTCATTCG